>NC_090226.1:28882649-29182649 GCF_024489055.1 Chanodichthys erythropterus
ACTAAGGTGATAAGCAGGTTTTGTTGGCCTGTAGCCATGAGAACTTTTGCAAGTGCTCGGAAATGAATATTTAATAGTGTCGGCCAATGGCATGGACTATTACGATTCAGACTGCAACTTCTTGTGTGTGCAAGTTTCATTTTGGAAGAAAACTAACTTTGACCGATCTGCTCATTAATTATGTGTTCACTGAAGGGAGCAATCCCATGAGATAATTTCGCATTCAAGGGAGATTATAATTTTCTGAGTAATGATTGGTATATTTTCTCACGTTTTGCAGATTAGGTCATCCATATGACACACTGACACACACTGAGGATGAACAATCTCTCTTTGATAACAATGTTAATGAAACTAAAGGCCACTTAAGTGTACTTCAAGAGAGTATACTTTCATGACTTTGTTACTTGGCACACTTAAAATATAAAAAGTATATATATATATATATGCTATCTATACAACAGTTCTTTCTGGTTCTCAAATCTGATTGGCTGAGAGCCATGTGATATTTTAGTGATAACAGCACTCCTACATTTTCACCGTTTGTATCACTCCGCTTGAAGTGACTGCCATGGCAGCCGGGCAAATCCTGAAATTTTTAAAAAATACTACACTTGTACCAGGAACTGTAGTTTTAAGAGTTTTTTAGGAGAGAATGTAGTTGTTTAGACCTCAAATATATGACTCATATTTAATCATAGCGCCTATTTTACAATTTGTTTAGACATTTTCGGAGATGCAAGCTCCAGGCCGTCAGCGGCCGTTCAGTGCTCGTGTACCCGCATAGAACAGCTTCATCTCGGCCAGTGCTTCAGGGATTTGTCGCTGGCTCTTATAGTGATTAAACATGAGATATAATTAATTTTGGGTACATAAAACAGGCAATCTTTGGTGCTATTAATCTGTTACTTGTTCCTGAGCAAATCAAATTGGGCTATGTTAAATTTAATACTTTAATATTAGGCTATTCAATTTACATCCTGTAGAGCGCTGCTTTTGTACTTTTGACTGAATTGTGCAATTGTGTTTATTTCCTGTTGTCATTTATTATGGCTATTGTGAATTATGAATTTAAATATTGTTGTTCAATAAATATTTTATATAAATAATATGTTGTATTTGGTATTGAGAAAGGGTCCATTAGTGCATAATATGGAGTGAGTGAAAGTTACATAAATACGCCATTAGATGGCGGCAAACCTTACGAGTGAATGAGTCAGTCGCAAGAGACTTTTAAATTGAAAGGGACTTTGAAAACAAAGGATGTTGTTTTAGCGCTGTTATGGAAAATGTGTGGAGAATCATGGTATATCCATGATATTACCCACCCCATTCTAAAGGTCGCCAACATCATGGCCTGCTCTGTCCATGAGGAGCTGTGAAGGCTGGATTCAGGATGTCGTCTCGAACAACCAACAATCTTTCTGCAGGTGCCCATAGCCTTCGACAAGGTACTTGAGATGACCCCTACGGCACCAGGTAAAAAAAAAACTTGTAAAATCCTCTAGTCAAGTCAAGTCAAGTCAAATTTATTTATGTAGAGCTTTTACAATTGGTAATTGTTTCAAAGCAGCTTTACATATTAGAAGCACAGAAAAAAGGGAAGTGGTTGAAAATAAGCAGTACAAACAAGCTTGGTAATATGTAACATATACAAGATGGTGCTACATTAAGCCAATGTCGGCTGACTCCCAGGGGTGGAAAAAAAACCCTAGGAGAAAAACCCAGCATGCTAGCACTGGGAAAAAAGTCCTAGGAGGGAAAAAACCCCTTGGAAGATATATATAATATATGTAAATGGATATGGAGATCAAAATCTAAATTATGCATTTTTATTATAGAGATTAAAAATAGATTATATATAAATATATGCAAGCGGATACGGGGATTAAAAATCTGAATGATAGATGCAGCCAGAACTGGATCTGTAGGCCCATTGTCTCCTGAGCTACGTTGTAGTCAGGTCCAGACACAGGTTCTCCATCTGATCTGGATACGGCCTGGATCCAGCACCCGGCAAACCTCAGGTTAAGCAGAGAGACAGATATTAGCGTAGATGCCATTCTTATTCTGATGTACAGGTATATCTAGTGTTATAGGAAATGTTCTTGGTTCCGGCCGACCTAACTATTGCAGCGTAACAATCCTTTAACGGATTTGAAAAAATGTTAATGTATTGATAATGTGTTATGTGTATGCAAGAGCAACTCTAGGACCAGTGGCAAAGACTCGGCAGAGAGAGAGAGGAGACAGGAGGATGGTGAGGTTTGAACAGTGAGACACAGAAGGTAGGGTGAATACGGTAAAGTGAGACAATTTGTAACTGATACTTAAACAGGTTGACCTGCTTGACAGTGGTGAAGGGACCAATGTATCTGGGACTCAATTTCTTGATAGTTGAGTTGAGAGCCATACCTTCTGCCTGGATCTGATAGGTGGAGATCTCCAGGCATTGGCATGGCTGTTCTGATGGATCTCTGTTGCTGCAGACGGTGATGTGCAGCTTCCCAGACCCTCTTGCTCACTCAGAAACAATTATCTAACGCCACACTAAAACAGGGTCAAACCAGTGGCTGGCTGTTGCAGAGAGTTTTGCGTGTACTCGGCCTATGCAAGGAAGTGGAGGCTGTGAGAGAAGGTTCTCAGGAAGTGACTAATCTCTTGAATCTTTGTCTCCTTCTGCCCATTGCTCTGTGGGTGGTAACTAGAGGAGAGGCTTAAAGTTACACCTAGAAGAGATAAGAATTCTTTCCATATCCTGGAGATAAACTGTGGGCCTCTATCCCAAACTATGTCCTCGGGTAGACCAAAGTTTCTGGACATATGGTTGAATAGTAATTCTGCGATCTCCATGGCAGTTGGGAGATCTTTAAGTGGGACCAGATAACAGGCCTAGGAGAACCGGTCCACTACTACTAGGACACAGGTGAAGCCATCAAGAAGGGAAGGTGTTTAAGTCATGGCACATTCCTGACATCCTAGGACAAACCTTCTGACATTGTTGGTCATCTGGGGACACCAGAATCATTTCCTGGAGGAGTGAGAGAGTTAGACTGATGACCGGTGCCAAGAAGAATGAGTTGGCTCCATAATTAGGACTCTTTAGGAGGTGGTACATAACCGCCCAACTGTTAACCAAGTTAAAGCTGCAGTCCGTGAGTTGCCTCTTTGTCACCATCTCTGTTTTAAACCTGCAATTGCAGTCGTTTGTGGAATTATCATCTTAATGTGGGTTGTGCATCAGCATGACTCCTCAGCACGGATGAATCTAATGTTTGCTGTCGCGCCGATGGTGATTATATCGAACAATAGCTTAGCTCGGATCACGTCAAACCATGCAAATTATTATTACTATTATACTTTGTTCTCAAATTGTTAATGTTAACAACATCAGCATTGCGTGACTGTGTATTTAGTGTGTATTAGTGTTACCTGTAGATTTCAATTTCTTTAAGTGCAATCTCTAACGTTAATTTGTTATACCATACAATCCGCCATCAAAATGATAAGTTTGATTATTGCCTTATTATCCGCCTCACTACTACCTACTAGCTGGGACTCCTTTTTTATGTAAACAGACGTGACGCAATGACAAACGACAACATGCTCGAATTTCCTGCGAAAACCCAGCAGTACCACCCGAATTAGAAAACATTAAACAAGCTTACCGTTGTGAATCGCGCTACGGTAAGGAGATGGCTATATGTACTTGCTCAAAAACCGAAAAAGGTTACACACAGCAGCTTTAAAAAAAATAAATTCAAAATTAAGAATATGAGCTGCTAAGGAAGTTTATAAATATAAGGATTTTTTGTTGTTGTTGTTGTTGTTTATTTGCATCATAGCAATTCTGTTTGGCTGATGGCCTCACAGAGAGCCCAGAGTATACACAATATATATATATATATATATATATATATATATATATATATATATATATATATATATATATATATATATATATATATATATATATATATATATATATAATAAATACAGGAAACTATGTAAAGGTAAAATCTTCCAATTTTAGAGAGGGCGCCCTGTGTCAGTGAGGTGGTGGAACTACGGGTTCTGATGATACACATGTATTTGAACTTTCTTATTTTATGTTTTAAGATGTCCTATAATTTAGAAAAGCAGCTTATAAACGTTACTTTAAAGGGTGTATCTAAATGGGAAATGACAGACTACATAGCTGTTACTATTGTGAAATATACAGGTAGCATTTGGTATCAAAGTACATCAGTGATCTTGTGTGATCTTCACTAGTCATCGATTGTACACTTTGGTGCTAACACATGTGTGAACAAGTCTGGATTTATGGGACCAAGTGGAGTATTGCAAAATCCATATCAGTTTGTAAACTGACAGTCATTTTGAAGAAACTGTAAAGGCTGCAAGCAGGAACTAGTAGCACACAGGAAGAGCACAAGTATTGTGAAATTGTGGCCAAATGAAGTCACATGGGGATAAAAAGAAACAGTTCGTTCTGAGGACAGTAAATCTCTGCCATGCTTTGCACGTCTAAGAAGGATTTGAACAAATGTTTTCTCAAGCGTTCTGTTGCTGAATATTCATCAGGATAGGTTGTAATGGGAGATGTTTATGTTGAGTCTAAACCTTAAGTGCTTAGCAATAGCAGGAGAATTTTCAAAAATACAATAGATCTGTATTTTTGTGGTTCACTATGTCAATATATTAGTTGGCTTGAAAATTTTAGTACAGTTAATCCAGTCCCACAATTGTTTGCACTGGCTATCTTATTCAAATTGAGCAATTCTCAGGCTCCAGTAAAAAGAATAAACTTCTTTAATTTGTCATTTAACTGGATTCACTAATATACATATTTACTATTAATTTTGTCCGATTTCAAAATTTATAAGAAAAATATGTACTGGATTACATAAGAAAATAAATGACTCTGTGATCAAGTTTTTTGATCAGATGTTGCACAATGAGATGAAAAAAAAAATCATGGGTCTCAGGGAGGTTTTGTAATCTTCACAGCACTGAATCTGAAGCACGTTGATTTTTATGATACGCCTGTTTTCTGCATGCATTTTAAAGAGTATTAAAGCTTATAAACTTCAAAAATGAAAATGAAAGTCAAAATGAAAAGGTATATGTACTGTTTTCTTTTTTGTTTGTTTTTTACATTAGTCTATTATTATCTCGATCACAATTACACACATTTCCCTAAATTCTCATTATCATAATGCATTGGAACATTTTTTTTTTTCTGCTATGTAATAACAAAAAAATACACTGATGTATACTTTTTTTGTATAAATACTTAAATTATTTTTAGCATGAGAATGTCATTTTTTGCATTACAGTAATGAGAATTTGGGAGGAAAAATGATTTAATTTTCATTAAAATATACAAAAAATACAATACAATGTATTTGTCATGTTGTATCTGTAATTCATGTGACAAAGTGACATGAAATGTGATGAATCATATTAGCAAAGTACAATTTATTTGCCATGAATAAAAGCTTAAACACAAAACTGTTAATATTAACACACAATCATGCAACAATAAATCACATGCATTCCTTGACTGTAAGTTGATCATTAAAGCTGCAAATGATGCATAATAACAATTTCACATCTACAATATGATGCCAATAAGTAATATAAGGTTTAGCTATCTGAAAAGTTTTTCTAGGTATAATTTACAAGGTCAAAGGCATATGTGTGCAACTACAAAACTCTATCATGCCTGTAAAAACAGCGTCTTGGCAGATCTCCTCCATTCCTGATATGAATGTGCCAAGGCTCGTTTCCCTTTTCAGGGATAATTAAGGTGATTAATTCTATAGAATACAATGTCATGCCTGATACCACAAGCTTTTTATAAAGCACCACACTAATTAGGATTAACAGCTGATCAGAGATTAATCCTTTACGTCATTCGCAGTGTAAACCCTGCCTGAGAGTTCAGCGATTCAGCTAATTTAATGGAGACAGATGGCAGTTGAGGCCACCAAATCAGCATCAAATCCATCAGGCTTTTGTAAAGCTACATGTGAACTTTGTTACATAAGGCCAGAACAGCCAGTAACCCGTTTATTGCAAACATTTACTGTGTGACACTCAACACTCAGCCCAAAGCTGCGGCTCAGACTGTCAAACAAAAAACATTCAACCTTTCAGTGATACTAAAATGTATCAAATGTTTGCCTGACCACTCAGTACTGGGCACATTTCCATTTTCAACTTGGCAAAAGTAGCTGTCCACTTATGGATCGACTGCAAAACAATGTTTTAGTACAAACAGAAACATCCTTCTTTAGAATTACATGTATATGTTAAATCCAGTTGTGCATGCTAATTGTTCTGCTTATAAAAGATTGTTAAATGTAAAGCACCTGTATTAACATACGTCATTGAGGCCTGAAAGTCTGAGACCTCTTTGAAAGGACTTTATTGTTGTTAAACAAGTGACATAAAACCTAAGCATTTTCACTAGTCTCAGACCTTTGGACGCCACTGGACCCTATAGATTTTGTCAAATAGAATTTTAAAAAAACCTGTGCAATACAAATGATTCATTCTGATTCATTTGATTATATTTCGATTATAATGATTCAATCCAGTTATTCAATCAAGCTATTCAGACGTCATTAATTTCAGGAATCAAGCTACGCTGCTTGCGCAGTGTGTTATTGATGTGCTAAAAAGAACTGGCTCATAAGAGTAATTCATTTTGTCAATTGAACTACATGAACGCTCTACATGTTATTGATTCAACTGACTCATTAGAATCATTCGTTTCAAGAATCGGGCTACTTTTGTCGTGCTGTATGTTTTTGATTCACTAAAAAGAAATGGCTAGTAAGAGTTATTCATTTCAGGAATCAGGCTACACTGGTCGCCCTGTATGTTTTTGATTCACAAAAAAGAACCAGCTCATAAGAGCCATTAGTTTTGGGAATCGGGCTACACCAATCGCAATGTATAATTTTGATTAACTAAAGAACCAGATCTTAAACGGTTAGTTCACCCAGAATTACTACACCCGTACGACCTTTGTTCATCTTCAGAACACAAATTAAGATATTTTTGATAAAATCTGATGGCTCAGTGCCAGCAAGATAACGCTTTCAGATGCTAAAAACATATTTAAAACAGTTCATGTGACTACAGTGGTTCAACCTTAATGTTATGAAGTGACGAGAATACTTTTTGTGCACCAAAAAAAAAAAAAAATAACAACTTTATTCAACAATATCTAGTGATGGGCGATTTCAAAACACTGCTCCATGAAGCTTCGAAGCTTTATGAATCTTTTGTTCCGAATCAGTGGTTCGGAGCGTGTATCAAACTGCTAAAGTTTGAACATGAACGAAGGTCTTACAGGTGTGGAACGACGTGAGGGTGAGTAATTAATGACAAAATGTTCATTTTTGGGTGAACTAACCATTTAAGATAATCCGTTTCGGGAATGGAGCTACACTAGACACTAAAAAGAACCGGCTCATAAGACTCACACTTCATGTGCACTGAAGGTCTTAAGCCCAAAGTATACTTTAGCCCTCGCACCACCCGCATAGCATAATTTTCGCCATCGGGAGGGTCCGCGGACATCCGCACACCCCGTTGGCATGCAGCCCAATTTTTGTGCAAGTGACTTGAGCGCGAAACCAAAGTCCATTAGTGCGCACACTCCGAACGCATCTTTCACAGCCAAAGAAGTATACTGTGAAAAGCTTGCATGCTCAACTGTGCATGAGAATGTGAAAAATGTAGTATACCCAGGCTCGCGCGTACAGAAATTAGGCTGCATGCAGACGGGGTGTGCGGACGGCCGCGGACCCTCTGATGACAAAAATTACGTCGTGTGGACGGTGCGTGGACATGGACAGCCAAAGCATACTTTTAGGCCCAGTTATGCTTCATTTTTCACGTACCTCTCCGTCTCGCGCACAGTTCAAAGTATACTCCTTTGGAAGTGAGCGCGGAAAGATGCGTTCTGCGCATGCGCATGACATCATTTTCATCAATATGAGGGTCTGGGGACGTCCACACACCCTGTCATGATGTCGAAAATTACATTATGCCGACAGCCGAAGTATACTTTTTGTCTCATTTGTCATTTTAGGTTTTGAGTTGGTTGCTCACGAGCGCCACCTTTGTGGCGGATATGCAACTTCAATTTGCGCTTTACCAAGCCAGTACTGTAATTGAGCTCCACAGCAGATTTCTACCTGACTGTCAAAGTAGCGTTACATCACGAAATGTGAACTCATAGGAAGACCACAAAGTGCAATTAGGGACAGGCCCATTTGTCACGCTGTATGTTTTTAATTCACTAGAAAAAAACGGCTCTTAAGATTCATTCATTTCAGGAATCATGCTACACTGCTGTATGTTTTTGATTCGCTACAAAGAACCAACTCACGAGAGCAATTCATTGTATGTTTTTGCACTGTATGTTTTTGATTTGCTTAAGCTTTAAAGAACTGACTCTTGAGAGTATTTCATTTTGGGAATCAGCTACACTGGTCACGCTGCATGTTATTGACTCACTAAAAAGAATTGACCCTTCACCGGGAGTTTGATTGACAAGCGTTCTAACCAATCATAACGCCGAATCCGCCATTTTGTCTGACAAAGCAGTCAGGAGTTAGAAGATTAACCTTGGTGGACTTGAACTTGAAAAATGGTGTGTATTGACATCTTTCCGCATTTTAAACAACATTCCTTTTCATGTTCATTTATGTTTATTTGATGCTATAAATTAACTAGTAGTGACAATCAGTTCACGAGCCGCTTGAGCTGAGGCGCTACAGCAATCTGTCACAACACAGTAAAGAGCCACAAAATGTTTTTCATTGTTGTAATTTCTTAAAAAATTACACAGTTTGAAAGCTGGGACGTTGTTTAATAATCTGCTCTGTCTTGTCTGTCGACTTATTGTCGACTTTTTCACTGCGTGTGGCGTGTCAGAGCCATGACTTGTCGGACAAAGCAACAGTAACTAAGGGGGGCGGGTCTTTGCGAAGGGTCAAATTGACTCATAAGAGTCATTCATTTCAGGAATCAGGCTGTACTGGTTATCCTGTACTATATGTTTTTGATTCACTAAAAGAACCGGCTCGTAAGAGTCATTCATTTTGGGAATCAGGCTACACTTATTGCACTGTATGTTTTTTGATTTGCTAAAAAGAATCGGAAGAGTCATTTGTTTGTAAAACATTGAATCATTTATGAATCATTAAATCATCATTGATTTAGCAGCAGGTGAGAACCAAAGCACAGATAAAGGGAACTTTCTAGCTTGGTATATTATGAAAATATTAATGAAAGTAAAAGCTTAATTTTGGGATTGATGCTGGGATGCTATAGGTTTGCGATTAGAATTTCATACATGTAAATTCATTACTTCCTGAAGCATGGCATCAGACATATTATCCACACATGGACCATACAAATATGATCACAATTGTCTTCATAGAACATTACACACTGCAGAGGGATTGTGTTTAGCTGTTGCGCTGTTAGCCCAGTATTTCTTGTTACCAAAATCCTCTGGGCCGATCGCAGAATATCCCACTGCCTCCACAGATCTCCTCTTCTGGATGCGGTGCAGCAGGATACGATAAGTTCCGGTTATTGGGCTACGACAGTCAGTGCAGGTGTTATTCTGCAGATGTGTGGCACTGATACCCAGCTCACTCAGAGCTGACTTTACTTCCTGTTCCTCCACGCACAGGCTCTTTGCAGGGTCAGCTAGGAAATTGGGCGTCATGCTGAAAGCAGGATAGGGTTTGGGGTATTCGATGTTCTTCAGCCAGGAGCATATCATCAGCTGTGACACCGTGGTGCGGTCCACAGGTACGGGTCTCAGCATGCCTTTGATAGCCAGTTGGCAGGAGTCAGGGACATAGGGCGGGATGCTGTACGCCCCCTGCAGGATGCAACGTTTCAGTCTGCCTAAGTTGTCGCCATAGAAAGGCATGGTGGCGGTCACCATGAAGTAGAGCAGGACACCCAGCGCCCAGATGTCCACATAACGGCCCACGTAGCTTTTGTCTCTGAAGAGCTCAGGGGCCGCATACGGCGGGGAGCCACAAAACGTGGTCAGAGTTTCCATCGGCTCACTGACGCTACTGAAGCCGAAGTCGCCCACTTTGATGCAGTAGCATGTGGTGTAAAAAATATTTTCTGCTTTCAGGTCACGATGGATAATGTTATTTTCATGCTGAAAAATAAACAGATCCGTTATAGTTACACCAATTAAAAAAGATTATATAAATTATAAGTGTAATAAAAGGAAACTAACAAACTACTAAATAACAACTGAAAAAAAAAAATATATCATTTCACATAATTCATGGTGAATATTGCTGGTCAGTATTAATTAACAATAACAATATTTATGTTATAACAATATTTGTCTTTACTGCCAATATAATGCATAAAAATATTTTCAAAATAAATCTTACTGAGCCCAAACCTTTCATTTTCAGTTAAATTTCAGTTAAAAACAGTAAAAAAAAATAAAAAATAAAATTGTAATTCTCAACTAGATAAAAAAGTTTGTTGAGACAAACTTTAAGTTGGTTTAAAAAAGCTGAACCAGAAAGTTTAAAGTAGTTTTAAAAGCTTGAAGTTTGAAGGTTTTCAGTTTGAAAATTTTAGTTCAGTAGTTTTGATGATAGAGTGAGTGAGTGAGTTAGGGTACTCTGAGTGGTTACAGGAGTTTAAGTGGTTGCTAAGGTGTTGCTATGTGATTGCTAAGGTATTCTGGGTGGTTGCTAGGGTGTTGCTTTGTGGTTGCTAAGGTACTTGAGGTGGTTGCTAGGGTACTCAGGATGGTTGCTGGGTGTTGCTAGGGTGTTCTGGGTGGTTGCTAGGGTGTTGCTATGCGGTTGTTAAGATACTCACAATGGTTGCTATGGTATTGCCATGCACTTGCTAAGGTATTCTGGGTGGTTGCTAGGTGTTGCTATGCAGTTGCTAGGGTATTTTGGGGGTTTGTTATGGTGTTCTGGATGGATGCTATGCAGTTGCTAGGGTGTTCTAGGTGGTTGCTATGAGATAGATAGATAGATAGATAGATAGATAGATAGATAGATAGATAGATAGATAGATAGATAGATAGATAGATAGATAGATAGATAGATAGATAGATAGATAGATAGATAGATAGATAGATAGATGGATGGATGGATAGATCTGTAATTAATTTCTGTAATTACATTTATAATTACACTGTTATAATTACACATTAACCCACCCTTAAACCTACACCACCACCAAACTTTTCCCTAACTTTACACATATCCCACCTCAATAGCAGCATACAGTATGAACACAATAAGTATTTTTGGATGTAAGTACATAGTAGGTAAGGCCACCTAATATAAAATTCCTAAGTATGAGCAATATAAATAGTGACTCTTGCTGTTGGGGGACAAAGCCCTGCTGCTCTCACCATGTATTTGATGGCTGAGATGATCTGGGCAAATACAAGCTTGCTTTCCAGGTCTGACAGGCGCCCCCTGGTGGTGATGCGTGAGAACAGGTCTCCTCCACTGCCATACTCCATAGCGATGTACAAATGCTTACTGGTCTCAAGCACCTCATACAGACGCACAATGTTTGGATGGGAGAGTCTTTCCATACAGATGATCTCTGAGGCAAATATGTTCTGAGACTTCTTGTCGAGACGCGCCTTATTAAGAATCTTTACTGCAACACGCTCTGTGTGTGAGAGAAAGAGAGAAATCAAAGTGAGTTATATTTGGGAAAATCCATGTTATACAAACTTCGTGGGGGTGCTAGTGACATTTAAGTGACCTTGTTAACTTAACCCTAAAAAGCCTATACTGTATCATATTTAATGTGCACATTTACGGCCTCACATTCAAAACTGTGCTGAAATAGTACATATCTTCTGTCATACAATTGATAGTTTATACTTTTTTAGAAAGTAAAAGACCCTTTAGTATAGTTCTAAAAATGACTTGTGCCTTTTTGCTGTGAAATCATTACTGATTTTATTAAGTAAACATAAGAAAACATTTTATATTGATAGTAATACTTCTAGATGAACACATACTGGACTGAAGAATTGTATAGGTTTACTTAATTATCCATGCATTTTTATTTTTATTTTTTATTAATTTTTTTATTTTTTTAGAAAAATCATGTTAAAATGTGAGTATTAAATATAACACATCATCCTCGATATGAGCACCATATTTTACTATCATAATTTGAGCCATAAAAGCCTATGAGTCTATGAAAAAATGTTTTAATATTTTATATATCATATTTAATATAAAAAGTATCCCATTTTAATAACTATTATTTCATATGTCAGGCTTAAAATCTTATTAAAGATTTTTTATTTTTTTTTTATTTTTAAATACGTGGCAAAATTCTTGAGAGGCCTCCCTGCTGTGTTGTTTTTCAGGAGGCATCTCACCAGTCCCCCCCAAAATATTAGAGAGATTCACAGAGGGGGTGCTGTAAATCTGATGAGATTACATGAGCAGATCAACTCATGGTCACTGACATTTTTACAGACCCTGTTAAACTGTGCCGCCTGCCGTCAGGGCTGCAAACTACAGAATACAGCAATACATAGATCTTGCAAAGAAACAGAAGTAGTGACAGATGTTTTCTTCATTACTGTTAAGTAAATTTGTGTGCAACAGGTTTTCGCAAAAGAAAAATTGTGAAGCGGGGACTTGGTTCTGATCATTGGTTGTTGACCGGATTTTAAGATGTAAGTGTTGCACTATAAAACAGAGGCAGATTTATGCAAGCTTGGGTTTAGACTCAATTATTGGAGAAGTCAGACATATGTCACCAGAGAGAGTTTAAAGGTGTCCTTGATTATGATTTCACTTTTTTAACTTTAGTTAGTGTGTAATGTTGCAGCTTGAGCATAAACAACATCTACAAAGTTCAATGCAAAGGGAGATATTTTCTGTTGATGTTAAACTTGTTTCCACTTGGTTTTATTTGTGGCATGTGGCAATGTGGCCAAATACTTTGGGAGGCCATTGTATATACAGTACCGAACCCGAGTGTGATTGCTCCCCGTCCCCACTTCCCCGTTCCCCTGCACTCACACTGCACTTAACATTCCAGGCCGGAGCACATTTACGTCATATATGATACATCTTTTTGAATGGAAGAAAACAGGAAGAAATGCACTTTTGCTAAGATACTGCCTAATATATATTATTACTTATGCCGCGCAGCGATTTTCATTTGCATGTATCAGAGGATTATTACAGCAGCTGACGTTAATGGAGGAATTTGCAGCTTTACTCGCAAACTACAATTCCGGTTCATCAAAGGTGAGAAGCAGACGTGTTATAAACCCAAATACACTCGAATTATATACATGAATTGATAAGTGTGCTATCAAAGTAGTAATAAAGATGTATGCTGTCCTAATGTTGACAGTAATGCGTAAAAAATAGTAACTGTTCCATGCTCTGGCACGGTTAGCGCTCACACTGCATGTGAACCGTGCTCGAGCCCAACCGAACCACGCTCTGGCCCACCACGAACCGGGCTTTGAGGGTTAAACACGCTCGGGCACGGTTCAGAGCTCCTACCAGGGTTACTTTGAGGGTTAAACACGCTCGGGCACGGTTCAGAGCTCCTACCAGGGTTACTTTGAGGGTTAAACACGCTCGGGCACGGTTCAGAGCGCCTACCAGGGTTACTTTGAGGGTTAAACGCGCTCGGGCACGGTTCAGAGCTCCTACCAGGGTTACTTTGAGGGTTAAACACGCTCGGGCACGGTTCAGAGCTCCTACCAGGGTTACTTTGAGGGTTAAACACGCTCGGGCACGGTTCAGAGCGCCTACTAGGGTTACTTTGGGGGTTAAACGCGCTCGGGCACGGTTCAGAGCGCCTACCAGGGTTACTTTGAGGATTAAACGTGCTCGGGCACGGTTCAGAGCTCCTACCAGGGTTACTTTGAGGGTTAAACACGCTCGGGCATGGTTCAGAGCTCCTACCAGGGTTACTTTGAGGGTTAAACACGCTCGGGCACGGTTCAGAGCGCCTACCAGGGTTACTTTGAGGGTTAAACGCGCTCGGGCACAGTTCAAAGCTCCTACCAGGGTTACTTTGAGGGTTAAACACGCTCGGGCACGGTTCAGAGCTCCTACCAGGGTTACTTTGAGGGTTAAACGTGCTCGGGCACGGTTCAGAGCGCTTACCAGGGTTACTTTGAGGGTTAAACGTGCTCGGGCACGGTTCAGAGCGCCTACCATGGTTACTTTGAGGGTTAAACTTGCTCGTGCACGGTTCAGAGCGCCTACTAGGGTTACTTTGGGGGTTAAACATGCTCGGGCACGGTTCAGAGCACCTACCAGGGTTACTTTGAGGGTTAAATGTGCTCGGGCACGGTTCAGAGCACCTACCAGGGTTACTTTGAGGGTTAAACGTGCTCGTGCATGGTTCAGAGCGCCTACTAGGGTTACTTTGGGGGTTAAACGCGCTCGGGCACGGTTCAGAGCGCCTACCAGGGTTACTTTGAGGGTTAAACGCGCTCGGGCACGGTTCAGAGCGCCTACTAGGGTTACTTTGGGGGTTAAACGTGCTCGGGCACGGTTCAGAGCGCTTACCAGGGTTACTTTGAGGGTTAAACGTGCTCGGGCACGGTTCAGAGCGCCTACCATGGTTACTTTGAGGGTTAAACTTGCTCGTGCACGGTTCAGAGCGCCTACTAGGGTTACTTTGGGGGTTAAACATGCTCGGGCACGGTTCAGAGCACCTACCAGGGTTACTTTGAGGGTTAAATGTGCTCGGGCACGGTTCAGAGCACCTACCAGGGTTACTTTGAGGGTTAAACGTGCTCGTGCATGGTTCAGAGCGCCTACTAGGGTTACTTTGGGGGTTAAACGCGCTCGGGCACGGTTCAGAGCGCCTACCAGGGTTACTTTGAGGGTTAAACGCGCTCGGGCACGGTTCAGAGCGCCTACCAGGGTTACTTTGAGGGTTAAACGCGCTCGGGCACAGTTCAAAGCTCCTACCAGGGTTACTTTGAGGGTTAAACGTGCTCGTGCATGGTTCAGAGCGCCTACCAGGGTTACTTTGGGGGTTAAACGCGCTCGGGCACGGTTCAGAGCGCCTACCAGGGTTACTTTGAGGGTTAAACGCACTCGGGCACGGTTCAGAGCGCCTACTAGGGTTACTCTGAGGGTTAAAAGCGCTAGGCGCTCTGAACCGTGCCTGAGTGCCTGCGGTTCACATGCAGTGTGAGCGCTAACCGTGCCAGAGCACGGAACAGTTACTACTTTTGTGTGTACTACTGTCATCATTACAACGGCAAAGACCACTCGGTCATGCAGATTTGCACTATACAACATCAGGAAAATCAGGCCCTTTCTAACAGAACATGCAACACAACTTCTCGTCCAGGCCCTGGTCATTTCTAGGCCTGATTACTGCAATGCTCTTCTGGCTGGGCTGCCATCATGCACAATCAAGCCTCTACAAATGATTCAATACGCTGCAGCACGTCTTGTCTTTAACGAGCCCAAAAGAGCCCACATCACGCCTCTCTTCATCTCGTTGCACTGGCTACCACTTGCTGCTCGCATCAAATTCAAGGCGTTGCTTATAGATCTACCACAGGCTCAACACCCTCCTACTTCCACTCACTCTTACGAGTCTACACTCCTACCAGAAGCCTACGCTCATCAAATGAGCACAGAAAGGCATGAAATCACTCTCCAGGACATTCTTGTTCACTGTCCTTTGCTGGTGGAATGATCTTCCTGCCTTCATCCAGAATGCAGAATCCCTGGCTATATTCAGAAGACAGCTGAAAACTCATCTCTTTCGTGAGCACTAATCCTCATCCTAAAATAGAATTTTTTTAAAAAAAAATCCTATACCTATCCTTTCACTTCCTCTGTTGTAGCTTATGATACTCTGAGCACTGCCTAAAACTTGTATTGAGCACTTCTTGTGGCTTGTTGTATTCCTCACTTGTAAGTCGGTTTGGATAAAAGCATCTGCCAAATGAATAAATGTAAATGTAAATTCCACCATTAACGTCAGCTGCCTTTGTAATCCTCTGATACGTGCAAGTGAAAATCATTGTGCGGCATAAGTGATATTAGGCAGTATCTTAGCAAAAGTGCATTTCTTCCTGTTTTCTTCCATTCAAAAAGTTGCATCAAATATATGACGTAAGTGTGGAACGTTAAGTGCAGTGTGAGGGGGGACAATCACGCTCGGGCTCGGTTCAAGGTGCCTAGTGCGAGTACACCCTTAAAGTGCCCCTATTATGCTTTTTTTGGATAGTGTGTAATGTAACTATTTGTGAATGAAGGTCTGCAAAGATTCGAAGTGCACAATAACGAGTTATTGTCTCCCAAAAGAAAGAACCAATTTGGGGTCGTCAGTCATTCCAGTCTTACTTCCTGCACAACAATTTTCTGCTTTGACCCACTCCCAAACTCTGTAGTTAGCTGAAGCCTCGAAGTGTTTGGTTTGTTTTGTCAACATGTCGAGAAGACGCTGTTTTCTGTGCTGTGATAGCAAATCCACTTTGCATGCACTTCCAAAAGATGAGGACTTGATACTGAATTGATACTGTAAAATGGACATCATCGTTACTGTTCTTATAACTGTTTATACAAGTGTTGAGGAAGCCTCTGGAGCTGAAATTCAGATATGGTATTGGGTGTTTAATTTCTGACCTGGTAGACCAATCACAACAGACTGGGCCATCTGACCAATCAGAGCAGAGTAGGCTCACGGAAAGGAGGGGTTCAGACAGAGAGACTGAATCCTTTATTGAATCGTTTCAGACAATGTGAGAAAAAAGGGTGATGTGCAATGTTATAAGAAAATTAACTTCTTTTTTTTTACTTTGGATGCATGTAAACCTATGGTAGTAGACCTCCAAAACAAAACCTTTAAAATAGGAACCTTTAAAATAGCATAACAGGGGCACTTTAAGTAATCATCATACTGAAATTGATCACTGATTGTCTCACCTTTAGTCAAAGCATGAACAGCCAGTTTGACCTGGGAGAAATTTCCAGTCCCTATTTCTCCCCTGAGCTCATAGAAAGCAATCCTGCGGCCCAACATAATGTCATCGATGACCCGCTCATTGTGGGACATGTCATAGAGGACCCTCTCGAAGGCTGTTTGCTTCGCACGTTGCTCAGGTGTCAGTGCCGGAACTGTGCGTTTTTCTGGTTCTGTCCGTGCAGGTTGGGCCTCTGGCTCATTCTTTCCTTTTTTCCCATGTTGCTTCGCCCAGACGTTTAGTATTTTGGTACCTTGCATGAGACAAAGCAAAAGTAAAATTACTGAAATTAATAAACAAAGGTGGTTAAAAACTAATTCATGCAGCCTCTATGGTAGAGAATATGAAGAGTGTTTTAGGTTAATCTGGCAGTCACTGTGTCTATGGACATTTTGCACTGAAAAAAAAAAAAATAAAATCTAAATGAACTGGTTTTATTCAAGTCAAAATATTATTTCTCACAGAATTGTCATGTTTGGTTGAAGCAGGGAGAAATAAAAATGCAGGATTTAAACGCAGCAGTCTTCTCTTTATTTAACAGAACAAAATACTCATAAAACTCTATCAATATTACAGGAAACAGAACAACCAAACATAATGAGATGAGAACGGACCAAGAACTGAAAAAAATAAAACACAGGGCTTAAATACACAGAACAAACCAATGAAAAGAACAACAGGTGTGCACTTTAATTAAAGGGTTAGTTCACCCATAAATGAAATTCTGTCATTAATTACTCACCCTCATGTCTTTCCAGATCCGTAAGACCTTCGTTCATCTTCAGAACATAAATTAAGATATTTTTATGAAATCCGATGGCTCAGTGAGGCCTCTATTGCCAGCAAGATAATTAACACTTTCAGATGCCCAGAAAGCAACTAAAGACGTATTTAAAACAGTTCATGTGTGTTCATGAAGCTTAGTATTGCTGCTTTATAACATTAAGGTTGAACCACTGTAGTCGCATGAACTGTTTTAAATATGTTTTTAGTAGCTTTCTGGGCATCTGAAAGTGTTAATTATCTTGCTGGCAATAGAGGCCTCACTGAGCCATCGGATTTCATAAAAATATCTTAATTTATGTTCTGAAGATTAACGAAGGTCCTACGGGTGTGGAACTACATGAGGGTGAGAAATAAATGACAGAATTTAAATTTTTTGGGTGAACTAACCCTTTAAAAATGAAAAACCATAGAGACAAACTGAAAACTATAGGTCAGAGAAATTAAACATGTGACAAAACCCAACCTACACAGAAACAAAGGCAGACTATCCATAATAAGAATCAACTTAAATGGACTACATTCATTTATAATTTAATTTAATTTATTTAGAGTTACAGAAGCCCTCCTTTTGACTTAGTAATTGTTTACATACAAAATAATTTTAGTATAAAAATAAGTATAAGCCTTTAAATAAAGGTTTGTAATGACATGAGAAATATAAATCAATGTCCATGTCAGACTGGGACACTTCCTCCTAATGACCTTCCATGCTGGAGGAAAGGTTTACAGAGGCTTAACCTTTCATAGATGGGGTGAACAGGGTTCATGACACTGATATAGAAAATCTGCTTGTAATAGTCTAGACTCTATAGTCTAGAACAGAAAATTGAGGCCAATACAATATAGTCATTTTGATGCCATACAAAACTGCAATAATTCAATGTCTTATTATATATATATATATATTAAAAAACGTACTTAAAAATATCCTCAATTATGATCACTATTATCTTTGAGACATACAGTAAGTGGCCAAAAGTGAAAATTGACATCTGCACTCTTTTTTCAAATATTATTACAAATGTGTTAAAGATTTTTTTAGCATATTGCATAGTTGTGCTTGGAGTTGACTGAGTTGACTCAATTAAACATGCCAATAATATAATAATTTTGTGCCAGGCTTTCCTCATATTTAAAGGTGCCCTCGAATGAAAAATGTAATTTATCTTGGCATAGTTAAATAAGAGTTCAGTACATGGAAAAGACATACAGTGAGTCTCAAACTCCATTGTTTCCTCATTGTTTTCTTATATAAATCGCATTTGTTTAAAAGACCTCCGAAGAACAGGCGAATCTCAACATAACACCGACTGTTACGTAACAGTCGGGGTGTACGCTCCCAATATTTGTATATGCCAGCCCATGTTCCCAACATTATGAAAGGCATTACACAAGGGCAGCTAGTAACGTCTGGATCTGCACAGGTGAATCAACAGACTAGGTAAGCAAGCAAGAACAATAGTGAAAAATGGCAGATGGAGCAATAATAACTGACATGATCCATGATATAATGAAATTTTTAGTGATATTTGTAAACTGTCTTTCTAAATGTTTCGTTAGCATGTTGCTAATGTACTGTTAAATGTGGTTAAAGTTACCATCGTTTCTTACTGTATTCACGGAGACAAGAGCCGTCGCTATTTTCATTTTTTAAACACTTGCAGTCTGTATTATTCATAAACACAACTTCATTCTTTATAAATCTCTCCAACAGTGTAGCATTAGCCGTTAGCCACGGAGCACAGCCTCAAATTCATTCAGAATCAAATGTAAACAATATAACAGAATTTAATACTTACATAATCCGACACATACATGCAGCATGCATGACGAACACTTTGTAAAGATCCATTTGGGGGTTATATTAGCTGTGTAAACTTTGTTTAGGCACTGTTTAAGGCAAGCGCGAGCTCCGTGGGCGGGGGAGCATGAGATTTAAAGGGGCCGCACAGCATAAATCAGCTCATATTTAATGATGCCCCAAAATAGGCAGTTAAAAAAATTAATTTAAAAAATCTATGGGGTATTTTGAGCTGAAACTTCACAGACACATTCAGGGGACACCTTAGACTTATATTACATCTTGTAAAAAAACGTTCAATGGCACCTTTAAAATATTTAAAAAAAAACACTGAATATTTTCCTCAAATATTTTAATCAAAACCATCAACACTTTTGGCCACTACTGTATGAGAGGTTAAAGTTTAAAATTGACTAAAATTAGACTACAGTACAGTATAACCCTACACCTACTTATTCATTAAAGACCTAAACCTAAAATGAGACGTGCACGGCACCACCAGCATAATGAAATTACATGCTGAACACCCTTTTGAAATATCACAAAATTTAAATGTTATTTTTGAAGATCTCAAATTTAACTTGACATACTTAAGAGTCGCATCTCTCAAGATGTTCTTGTATAATCCTAATCCATGGCTGCATGTCCTTTCTATTTTAGTTCAAATGTCCAGTATGTCAGCACTGGAGGCAAGATCAGCCTTGTAAGTCTGAACAGGAAAGTCTTTAAGCAGGGTGGATTAGGAGCCTTTTTAAGACCATGCATCACAAGTTGCAGGCTCGACACACTTCTAAAAATACACAGAAAATCCACTGAACTACTTTCAATAACAGTAATACTAACTAAAACTACAGGAAGAACACAAATAGCTGGGAATGAATAAGACTTAATTGAACTACTTTTAATTAGTGGCTTTTGCTGCTTTTAATACAAAGTTTTTACATTATAATAGCATTAAGTGTTGTAAATTTCACTAAAATGATACAAAACTACAAAAAAATTTTCTTCTTGTCCACCAAATATAATAACATAAAAAATTATATACATCTTAATGTTTATTTACTGGACTCACTTTTGTACTGTAAGACGCTTCATCGTCTTTAACAAACCAATATCTGCAGATCAAAACAGTGTTTAGTGTTAAAATGAAAGATTTTTTATTTATCAATGAAATAGTGATTACATCTCAAGCACATGCACTGTATGCAGATGATAGAAGATCACATTTGTCTTGTAAAAATGTGATTTGTCATTATCTTTTTTCAGTTGTTCATAATCTATGCAACCTGTCCTAACGTGTACTACAGTACATAAAAGAGGTCTAACATGGCACAGAATAATTAAAACAGTGAGATGATGCCTTTCAAAAGAACATTTTAAAATGGCCAAGATCTTATATTTGCACTCCCTTGCTGTTTGATTAAAAACTCTCCATTAATGAAGAAATAAACCTTACCTGGTAGCTGTGGATCCTTCATGCTGGTGTCTATATGCATGAATGTAGAGAACAGTAGGACAACCTCTCATTCTAGCCTATAATCCTCCACCGATCACCAGTGTTCAATCCAATTAGAAGAATGTAATAATATCCAAACCTCAACACACCTCAATGAAGCTGTGCAAATGCTGCGTGCACACATCCTACTCATATAAAAAGTACTTTTGTGATGGTAAGATGGTAATAACATACTTGATATAGGGAAGACTAGTAAATGTGATTTTAAACATCTAGTTCAAAACTGCTAAAATTAAAACATTTTTAAAATAATCTTCCAATATCATCATATAAAAGTCTAGTTGGGGCAGGTTGTCACTTGGAGAAAGTCATATGTATTGTATTATTATTAGTTAAATTACACTTCACTAATAACAATTTTTCTTGGCCAAAACAATGGTCTTATTTTTATGAATGAACTCTACTTGTAATTGATATATATATATATATATATATATATATATATATATATATATATATATATATATATATATATATATATATATATATATCACTGTTTCATTTTAACTGAAAAGAAAAAAAAAAAAAAACATAATTAAACTGAAATAGACTGAAAAGACTGTTTAATGGCAGGTTACCATTTTGAAACAATTTATACTCCATAACTGTATCTTATTTCCTGGGCAATAATGGTGGAAAAGTTTAACTTCAAAATGCAGGCCGTGGCTTTTGAAAATATTTTATCAATAAAAACATTTATTTATTTACAAAAACTCCTCAAAAAAAAAAAAAAAAAAAAAAATCTTGGTCATATAGGAAACAAAAGAATGCATATAAGGGGGTCAAACTGAACCATTATTATTAAAGTCCCCCTGAAAACAAAATTTTAGTTTTTTAGCTTTTAGTATGAATATGTAAGCTGGTGTGTTCCAAAACAATGTGTTCAAAAACATTTAGGAGATGTAAGCATTCAAAACGTACAGTCTCTCATTTCTGCTAAAATGGATCACAGATTTTCATGACATCACATCACACTTCAGCTTCTCATCAAATCTTCTGTCCAATCAAATGCTCTCTAGAATCTTAAGTTCCACCCCTTCCTACACTATAAACAGACGTTGAAGCTGCGGCTGAAATCGGTCACTTGTTCACACATGTTAGGGTCAGACAGTTGCCTTTTAATGCTGCGTTCACACCGAACGTGTCTGGGGCATCTGATTTAATTGTTAAGTCAATGTAAACGCGCGTTTAGACGTCCTGCGGCATGAATCAAGCGTCTAGCGTGGCACAAATCGGCCGTTGACGCACGAATTGAGCGTTCATGTGCCTGACGCGCGATTCGAGTGTCTGATGCCCAAAAAATCTCAACTCCGGTGAAAATTTGCGGCGCGTTAACCAATCAGGGACTCTGCTTTGGTAGTAACATGTTTATGACGTGATCAACGGTGGAGACCAGAACACAGATAAAAGTCGCTGTGTGTGGCCAACCTGAACTCTGTGATGTGTCATCATATTTTTATCGAGACAGGAATAAAAAGGACCTTGCCTGGAAGAGGATAAGCAAAGAAATCAGACAATCGGTTAGTTTTAAAACGCTTTGCATGATTTTAGCCGTTGATACTAGCCCACCTGCTAGTTAGCAAAAGCCGGCCGGTGTTGTGCCGAATTCCGACCCCCTGCCAGATTATTACCCCCCTAGTATTGGTAGGTTTAGGAGTAGGTGTGGGGGAGGGGTTAGGATTAGGATTAGGCAATCAGGTAGCGTCTTCAACGAGGGGGGTAGTAATCTGGCAGGGGGTCAGAATTCGGAACAACACCTGGCATAACCGAGTTAAATTGCCGCTACTGGTTTCCAACTAACAAGATGATGTGTTTATTCAGAAGATCTGTGCAGAAAGAGATGGAAGCCCCTCCCATGATGTGAATTCGCATCTGAAGCATCTGACTTCAAAATGTTCAAGCGTCCAACTAGACGCGTCTGATATGAATTTGACGCCCCAGATGCGTTCGTTGTGAACGCAGCATTACAATCAGTATCCTATAAACACTTTAACAACTCAGAATGTCGGTGGAGAAAGGCATATAGTTCATCATAACATCGTAATATACATCACACACCCGTCATTTTATTAAATCTACATGATTTTTCATATCAACAGAACAATATACCGGGATAACCTGGGTTCTCTCGAGACTCCCCTGCTAGTTCGCTGTTCATGACATGCTAAATCCCGCCGGCACGTTGACGTGATTGGAAGGTAGTTTGTGACATCAGAAACACCAGTGATTTCAAACTGCGGGTTTGAGACTCTTTTTTTCACTGCAGTTTTAAGGAGAAAATACTCAGCAATGGTGTTGACTTATGAATTTGCACAAGGTTTGTCTTAAAGCATATTAAAAACACCTCATAGACATATAAACAACATTAAAACTTGATTTTCACCATGGGGGTCTTTAAGGAAAGTGGACAAATAAGCATGTTTGATATATTAAAATATCTGTGTATCATATTGAAGTCCCCCTGTAGTCAATTATTTTATCCCTTAAAACTCATCTTTGATCACCAAAATGACATATTTAAAAAAAAGTGAATTTTTTTTTTTCATGCTTGTACACCCTTGTCTCATTACACGGATCAATGAATATGGAAATTACTCCGCCTCCACTCGCTCAGCCATTTTCCTCTGAACATACGCTAAGCGGATGTTAGACAATTTCGTTGCTTTTAGTTTCCAGATTTAAAAAAAAAAACATTCAGTCCTGCAGGCGCCCGGGCCTTCTCCGTACATGAAACAGATGGACATCCATAGAGATTTTTTTTTTTTTTTTTTTTTTTTTTTTTGTAATTGTCTATTTAGCTTGTGCTAATGTTTTGTATAAGTGTTTATGATCTTGTGTTGTAAATTGTGTTTTATGTTTTATGTTCTGCAGAACAGGAACCTGCTGGAAACCAGTTTTTAAACTGAGTCAGGCCCGTTTAAATTGTACCTTAATGTTACTTTTTAACCTTTCCTGTATAATAAATGAAATGAATGAATGAATGAATCCTTGAATGAGCGCGGACTTCCAGCGTATTTTCTTGAACTTACCAGGCAGGCTAAAATTTATAATGGACTGAATAGCTCTCTCAGAACTAGACGTGTGAGGACACACTGACTGATTATGCACACGAATCACAGTCACACGCACACGCTCAGAGCAATATTGTTTTAGCTATGTTTTAATAGTAGGCTATTAAAATATTTCTAAGGACAAAACATGAACTTTCTTGGCTTTACTTCAAGTCAGCTATATGCCTATATGCGCTTGCACACTTGGCACAGCCCTTGCGACGGTTCTGTCATTAATATGAAATAATATGATTAGCCCTTTGCTTGACTACGTTATCAAACAGCTAATAATGTGTTGCTAATGTTACACACACCGTTCCTGTTCTTCATCTCAAAGTCAGACAGCCTTACAATCAGTATCCTTACAAACGCTTATTTGAACAACTCAGAACGTCAGTGGAGGAAGGCATATAGTTCATCATAACATCGTAATAGACTCGCTATATTGATAATAGACTCTTTTTTTCACTGCAGTTTTAAGGAGAAAATACTCAGCAATGGTGCTGACTTATGAATGTGCACATGGTTTGTCTTAAAGCATATTAAAAACACTACATAGACATATAAACAATATTAAAAACTTGATTTTCACCACAGGGGGTCTTTAAATATTTCATTATAGGACACCTTTTTTAAGAAAATAATTTATACCAATATGGTTCATTTTGACCCAGGTACATTTGTCTTTGTCTTACGCATTCTAGGGTCAATAGCTGTTTTGTAACCCAGACTCTAGTATGTGTCTATGCACAAACTGACTTTCAAAAATAAACCTAATGTACCAAAAGAAACATTCAGTGGAATAAAATAGTGTGACAACTACACTGCAAAAAATGTTGTTCTTACTTAGAGTTTTTGTCTTGTTTCTAGTCAAGATATCTTAAAGTTCTTAAATCAAGAAGCATTTTCTTGACAAGTAAAAATTATTTTCTTGTTTTGGGGAAAAAATAAGTTTTCAGTTTGTATTAAGATCATTTTGCTTACCCCATTGGCAGATTATTTTGCTTGTTTTAAGGAAAAACAACTTAAATTTGACTTTTTTTTTCCTTAAAACAAGAAAATAATTTTTACTTGTCAAGAAAAATGCTTCTTGATCTAGGAATTTTTAGATATTGGACTGGGAGAACAGCATTTTTTGCAGTGTAGCCCCATTTTCCATGGTACTGAATAGTTACCATATATTCATTGAAAAAAATATATACACCATGGTATTCTTTCATTGTGCCATGGTAATATTTGATGACAAATCAATTAACATGAATTCTGACATACAATGAGAAATGACATGAAACGATTTTATAGCCTATTTTTTAAATAAATAAATAAGCAATTACTTTAAGCATTAAACCAATTATTTACTAAAAGATTTACATTTTATTTAGAAAGTGCCTCATCAAATCCCAAATTTTTCCTCAGTAACCATCAGCTGAGGTAAGATTTGAAGTAGTGGTGCTCTTTCTCTGGTGTTTCAAACATGTCATCTCTGATTAATTCAAAATCAACATTCGTTCAAATAAAGTGCGTCAACACCACTTGTTAATGGACTTTATCTGACCTTTACTGAATGGAATGATTTGACCCGCTAAAATGACGTCGTGCTGTGACGTCTGTTCCGCCGTTCGCCTCGCGGTTGTGTTTACAGTCAGATTTGGCGGGAGAAGATTAGACGACCGCTTTCGTTTTACAGAGAGCCGCTTGCGTCAATGGCGACGACTGCGTCCGCAGCTCCCGTGGAGTCGGATTTGGACCGCAGCGTAGCTGAAGACGAGCCCCGAGGCAACGAGCCGGAGGAGGACGGAGGGAATGGGCAAGCTGGGCCCACGACGGGCGCGCAGCAGCAGCACCGTCTCGCCAAGTTACCGCTGTCCCGCATCAAAACGCTGATGAAAGCAGATCCGGATGTGAGTCTGGCGAGTCAAGAGTCCGTGTTCATCATAGCTAAGGCCACGGTAAGACACTCACATATGTCCACGTGCTGAATACATCTCCCCCTCACTTCTCCTGGCTCTCTATCTG
Source organism: Chanodichthys erythropterus (assembly GCF_024489055.1). Classification (NCBI taxonomy): domain Eukaryota; kingdom Metazoa; phylum Chordata; class Actinopteri; order Cypriniformes; family Xenocyprididae; genus Chanodichthys; species Chanodichthys erythropterus. The sequence continues at coordinate 28,908,854 of NC_090226.1, forward strand.
CGTTATCTTGTTCATTTTAGCTCCGTGTGTCTGTCTGTGATGTCCATTTGTGTTTCTGTGTTTGTCCGTCTGTCTGTAATTTGATATCTATCTACAGTACTGTGCTAAAGGCACGTTAGTATTTTAACTAAAAAAAAAATGCTTTTAAGACAGTAGTGTGTCAGTGGGAAATATCAGTTTACATTTCCAATCATTCATTTTGCTATTAATTGTAGGGGAGAGCGGGGTAAGTTGTCACATATCTTCATAACTCCAAAACTAGAGACTCTATCTCAAAAAACAAATAGCCACTTTGTTTGACTTCCAGTCAACTTCCTGTTCACATGTGGTCAAGATCGCTCTAATCTGAGGTTAGCAAAATTTTCTTATTTTTTGGCTTAAAAAGTTGCACTTTAAATTTTATGCAATACAACTTTGTTAGATATGAATGTTAAAAATTATTATTTTGCACAACATGGAGGAGACAATAACGTGTCTTTTGTTACTTTAGCTGACGTGCTATGTTGAGCTCACCTTGAGTTTAGCCAACATTAGCACACATGTCAGTTTGGGGCAAGTTGTCTCAATGACTTTGGGGTAAGTTGTCACGTGTGACAACTTGCCCCAGTACAAATAAACACATGAAACATGCTCAAAAAAGAGGTTCAACATAAGTCAGCTATGTTCAGAGATTAAACATGTTAAGTTAAGCGAGTTATCTGCAGTATTCCATTCAGTTATCACGGATCTATGTGCAAGCCAGAGGAAGTTTGAGTTTAAAGTTCAAAGTAAAGTGGTCTTGCCACTCAATGTGTTTTGATTGAAATGTGTATTGTTTGGATTGAAATAATTGTTTTTCCAAATTCTCTAGGCATGATTGTTTATATTTCCAGTTCTGGTTTGAATTTAAAAATTAAAATCAAGAACAATTAAGTAGTTCTTAGTTTAAGTGTTCTTATTTTTAGATAATCTAGTGTGACAATTTACCCGCTGATGGGGCAAATTGCACATTCTCTATTCAACAGTACAACTCCGTAATGAGATAAGATATGAAAATGTAATGAATACAACATATGTGCCCAAGACTTCCTTCTTTCATTTGGTATGCCATTTATACCATTGTGATGTATGGTGCTGATCAAATGTTAGACAGTGTATAGAGTGTGACAACTTACCCCGCTCTCCCCTAATAATCCAGTCAGATTTTTGTAAGCACAAAGAGTCTTGACAACAGTTGGTGTGATCTGATCTCACCATCGAGTCCATCTTGATTTCATGAAAAAACATAAACTGAGAATGACTAAATCCATACCTTTACTGAATGGAATGATTTGACCTGCTAAAATTAAAACTAGGTCAGAGTGTGGCACTGTCTCCAAGGCACTTGAAGAAACTTACCTTCAAAGCTACCTGAAAAACTGTGTGTAAGTGTACCTGGACAAAAGCTGTTTTAAACGCACACCAAATATTGATTTGATTCAGTTAATAGAAGTTAATTGATAAATAATTTCTATTTATCACATCCTCATATTAGAGCATTTTTTACACAAGTGCCTAAAACTTTTCACAGTACTGTAGCTTTGCAGGTAAGTTTCTTCAAGCGTCTTGGAGACTGTGCTGCAGTTCTTCTGGATTTTGTCTGTCTCTGTTTTTTTTTTTTTTCTGTTTCTTCATGTAATCACAGATGGACTCAATGATGGTGAGATCAGATCTTCGTGTGGAGCATACTGACTGTTGTCAGACTCCTTGTGCATACAGAAATCTCATTGGATTATAATAATTAATGGCAAAAGGAATGTTTGGAAATGTAAAGTGAAATATCCTATTGACACACTACACCAAACGATATAAATAACTGACTTAAAACCATTTTTGGGGTGAAAATGCTAATGTGCCTAATACTTTTGCATATATATATATATATATATATATATATATATATATATATATATATATATATATATATATATATATATATATATATAATATATACACACACACACACACATACAGTCTGACCAAAAATTATTCAGACAGTAGATATAATTTATGTTTTACTAGTGGGACACTATAGCTCATTTGTGTAAGTGAGGATAGCAAAATAAAGTAAACTGTGACACATTATACCCAAAAATTTGTGGACTACCAGTAAAATTGATGATAATTTGGAACCACAAATTATTCAGACACTTTGACTTGACCTTTTTTTGATTAAGTGTTATCTGACATAATTAAGATTATTTTTTTCTGACACGGTTTAACTCTGAGATCTTGTCATATTTTATTACCATTTTTTAACTATAGTGAATGAACAGTATTAATGAATGAAATGTTCAAGGTGTCTGAATAAATTTTGGTTTTACTGTATATATACACGCATTCATACACCGATCAGGCATAAAATTATGACCACCTTCCTAATATTGTGTTGGTCCAACTTATGCTGCCAAAACAGCCCTGACCCATTGAGGCATGGACTCCACTAGACCCCTGAAGGTGTGCTGTGGTATCTGCACCAAGATGTTAGCAGCAGATCCTTTAAGTCCTGCAAGTTGCTAGTTGGAGCCTCCATGGATCGGACTTGTTTGTTCAGCACATCCCACAGATGCTCGATTGGATTGAGATCTGGGGAATTTGGAGGCCAAGTCAACACCTCAAACTCGTTGTTGTGCTCCTCAAACCATTCCTGAACCATTTTGCTTTGTGGCAGAATGCATTATCCTGCTGAAAGAGACCACAGCCCACAGGGAATACCATTTCCATGAAAGGGTGTACATGGTCTGCAACAATGCTTAGGTAGGTGGTACGTGTCACAGTAACATCCACATGGATGGCAGGACCCAACATTGCCCAAAGCATCACGCCGCCTCCGCCAGCTCTCCTTCTTCACATAGTGCATCCTGGTGCCATGTGTTCCCCAAGTAAGCGACGCACATGTACCCGTCCATCCACGTGATGTAAAAGAAAACTTGATTCATCAGACCAGGCCACCTTCTTCCATTGCTCCGTGGTCCAGTTCTGATGCTCACATGCTCACTGTTGGCTCTTTCAGCGGTGGACAGGGGTCAGCATGGGCACCCTGACTGGTCTGCGGCTATGCAGCCCCATACGCAACAAACTGTCATGCACTGTGTATTCTGACACCTTTCTATCAGAACCAGCATTAACTTCTTGAGCAATTTGAGCTACAGTAGCTCGTCTGTTGGATTGGACCACATTGGCCAGTCTTCGCTCCCCACGTGCATCACTGAGCCTTGGCCGCCCATGACCCTGTCGCCGGTTCACCACTGTTCCTTCCTTGGAGCACTTTTGATAGATACTGACCACTGCAGACTGGGAACATCCCACAAGAGCTGCAGTTTTGGAGATGTTCTGACCCAGTCATCTAGCCATCACTATTAGGCCCGCTCAAATCCTTACACTTGCCCATTTTTCCTGCTTCTAACACATCAACTTTGAGGACAAAATGTTTACTTCCTGCCTAATATACCAACCCACTAAAAGGTGCCGTGAGGAAGAGATGATCAGTGTTATTCACTTCACCTGTCAGTGCTCATAATGTTATGCCTGATCGGTGTGTATTTTATTTATATAAAAAAAAACATAAAGCTGGAAATTAAGCAGCCATAATACAACTCCATAAATTCTGAAACACTTTACTGATTGGTTTGTTGTTTATACTTTCTTATTGATATATTAAAGACAATCACAAGTCATTTCTGCAATTTCAATAAAACCATTTGTATGTTAGCCAGCTAGATCATGATCTTGGTAAAAATATTGAATACATCAGATGTTTTTAAAGCATAAAAAAATGGTTGTACAAGATCAGTGAATGTAAGATTTTTTTTTCTCTCTCTCTTTCTCTGTTTGACTGTCATTTCAATTTGAGATCATTTCTATCAATTTATCTGCCAATTTCCTATCAGTCTATCTGCCTAGTGCACATTATATGTTTTTGCCAAACACTGTTTTCTTGTATGTAGCTTGTAGATTATAAAAAGAAAAGACAAAATATAGTAAGACAGTCTCAGTTCACATTTAAGCAATATCCCATGAGCAAGTGTAATATAAATAAATACTAATAACTAAGCATTAATGCTACTCATACAATCAAATTTGAGGACCACAACTAACTGCTTTGTAAAGTGTGATATGCTCAGTGAAAGCTAATTACTGTAATTGCCTTACCATGGCAGAAGTTCTCATAGTGTCACAAAAGTACTGTGTGACTGTTCCTGACACAGTAACTGATAAAATGAATGAAAGAGGAGAGATGATCTGTTAAAAATATTTTAATACTAGTTCTTCTATGAGCCTGTCATCGCATTGCATTCATGGATACAATGCTTGTCTGTTTGAATATTCTGAATTTTGGGTCATACTAGGGTGGATTTGTTGTCTTGATGGACCCGTTTGTGCCTAACTACCGCCAGGGCCACGCTTCAGTTCACAGGGCACAGAACAACTTTTATGGATGGCTCCCACCAATACACATATCTCGTATCTGAGTTAACCTATTTGTTTTCTGCCTGCAGGAGCTTTTTGTTGAAATGATTGCAAAGGACGCTCTTGTTTACGCACAACAGGGAAAGAGAAAAACTCTTCAACGCAAAGACTTGGGTAAGTTGAAATGTTAAATTCTAAAATGGTTAGTATAGCACATTTAACTAGAAACATCAGTGGTATTAATGCAGTAATTGTTGGTGCTTTTTTTCTCTTGGCAGATAATGCTATTGAAGCAATAGATGAATTCGCATTTTTGGAAGGTAAGGGAGGCGTAATTTAATGTTATTTCCTGCTGGCAATGGTCTAAAGCAGTGGGGACGAGTTTTATGGATTATTCTGATTGCCTATATTTCTTTCCTCCCTTCAAACCTCATTTTCCAAGAACGGCAAGAACCATGCAGAACATTGATTCTAGGAAATAAAAAACTAAGGCAGTTGGTAGTAACATAACTCTTTCATTAAAGATATTCTGCTTTGTTGTTGGTGGTTCCGCTTGGTTTTGTGAAAGCCCATCAGTAACCCGCACCGAAGCAGCTCGAAAAGGTGGTCTGCGTACAGCTCATGTGGACTATTCCCAGTTTAAATGCAATCTGTCCTTAATCGCAGTTCTTGTCCTTAATCATTAGTTACAATAGGGATTTCGTACCGTAGGAACATTTCCATAGTTACTATAACTATTGGCGGAAGTACCCTCTTTTTGCCGTGTTTGCACCGCAGGAACTGGGAACGATTTTAGTTATAGGAACTCTTTTTAGGGGGACTAAATTAGCTTCCACTTCCACTGTGTTATATGATCAAGCTCTTAATCATACAAATGCTTTTAAACCATTCAAGCGTGACAAGACAAATGAGAACGTGCTGTCTTTGAATGTCCTGCCTATGTGACACACCCACAACGCGCGTCAGTATCAAGTTCTCTTCCGGTCTTGAACGACCATAACGCACACACATTATGCCAAAATGTCTGTTTTGTTGTGTTTCCTCATAAAAGCAGTCTTAAATTAGTTAAATTAAGTCTTAAATGAACAAAGATTTGTGAGAAAATGGGACACGTGTCAGATCCGTGTCGTGTGCAGCAGCGGCAGATCTTAAAGTGTCATTAATGTTAATCAAACAACAAAGGAACGAGAGCAGATAACTGCTCTTGACTAATAAACTTAAACGTTCTGTTCCTTATTTGGTTCCACAGTTTCCACGGTTTCAGTTTTTTATATAAACTTTGTGTAAGTTAGCCTATTTGTTATATTATATTAGGCCTAGCATGGTGTATTCTTATTTGTTTTGTTAATAAACGTTCTGTTTAATATAAGCGAGTTTGTCATTGTACTGTTTTTCAGTAAGAATAATAACCCACCATTCAAGCAATTGCCGCTAATTCATAAGCGAAAAAAAAAAAGAAAAGAGGTGCAGGCCTCGCCCCCTGGTGACACCGGTATTACCGGTATTGTCACGTCATCGATTAACGGTGTGATTAATTGATGACACAAATTTTCTCATCATGCACATACCCCCTTAAATTTTTGAGTCAAATGGATTTGCAGTGTAAACACGTGGTTTTCAGTACTTACTCCACAAACTAACTCCACGATTATGGAAAACGTCAATAAAACAAACATACATAAAGTTAACAGTATTTACCTGTCACCTTTTTCTGCAGCATTATGTTCTTTTCTCATCACCAATGATATGTGGCAATGCAATTGTCTTAAATTTCTTCTCTTAGCCTTCTTTTTTGCTCTTTCAATCGCATAAATTCTACATTCCATCTCCAATATTACGGAACACAAAACAAAAACTGCTCTGATCACGGCATCCTCCAGTTGTTGACGTTGTTGAATTATGCACTTAAATGACATTGCTGTTGGCCAGCTTAGATCACTTCAGAGTTCCTACTGGCGGTGCGATTACAACCAGGAAAATGGCCTTAGGGGTATTTTTTTTTTTCTCTGGGGGACTGCCCTGGTGGCTAGTTCTTATAACTGAGTTCTTATAACTACCTGGTGCAAAAACGCCAAATGGTAAAAAGTTGCAGCTTGTATATACAGTGTTACTTAGGTCAATGATGTGAACTTACCATGGTTCAGAACCAAAAGTACAATGTAACAAAAGAACTGTGGAGGGATATGGAACCAAACTTTAAATCAACTTTGTTTTCTGTATCACTCTTGTATAGGTACTCTGGACTGACTGAAAAGATGCATTGATATGAATATAAAGACGGTCAACAAGTTCTGAAGGTCCCTTTCAGATTTGCGAAATCAAGAGAGGCAAACTGGTGTTTTTAATGATGATGATGATGATGATGATGTTGGTATGCTTGGGCAGTTTGATTAATATTGTATAGTTGTCAAAGTTGTAAAATGCCAATTGTATTTTTCTATGTTATATGAAACCGTGTTTGGTGTTTAAATAAAGTGAAGTTCTTTTATCTGTTCTGGGTGTTGTGTGTTTCTTGTGCGAGTGGGATAAAATGATTTGCATGAATTTATGCTTTTTTGAGTGTTTCTTGTGTTGCTGGACTTGATTATCAGCAGAAAGTCTGGTCTGCAGATTATTCTGGCCATGAACTATTCTGCTCACTACAACCAGAAGAGACCTTTTGACCAACCTGTGAGGAACCAGCAACAGTTTTTGTTTTTATATGCCATAAATCTGAAATCGATCATATTACTGACTAGAAATGGACACACACAAATTATGGCTTCTCTATGATTAATTGTATGAAATGGATTTGAATCCAGCTTCCAAAAGACAAAACTAAATCACATTTGATAATTAACCCTTTGAAGCATACATCATACCTGTGATTATAATGTTCAGTGCGTCATGTTATTAACTGCTACATTCAAATCTTCGTTCACGTTTTGGATGGCGATGAGCCAGGGATGGGCACGTTCAGTGCTCATCATATATCACAACTGTTCAGTGTTTTCAACCATATGTTTCTGACATTTAAATACAGATCAGTACTAGCAAAAAAAAAAAAAAAAAACATTTATAGTTGGTAAAATATACACTGTCTATGGAAGCTGCAATAATCCTTTCAAATATAACTACATATATGCCATAAATCTGAAATCGATCGTATTACTAGAAATGGACGAACACAAATTATGGCTTCTCTGTGATTAATTGTATAAAAAAATACCTAAGAAATTGGTAGAAAATGCATGTAGACTTAAGATATTATAGAATTTATGACAGTCCAAAATTAATTGGTACCGATTAATTCACAGGCAGACAATATATCAGAAAATGCTGTAGTGCTCATGAACATCTTGTTCGCTGGTTACTAAGTACCTGAAATGGTGTTTTTTGATATGGTGCAAATTTTGACAGTGATCATTTTTTCCTTGAAAGTTTTCAAAGGCCTTTTCTTACTGCAAAAACTACTGGTTTCAAGAGTTTCGCTGTTTTGAGGAGTCCACTCGCCTCAGGGATCGTGGGATGCACTCATCAAGGGTGCAAAGTTGGTGTTCGTCAGCAACCTTTGGAAACCTAAAATGACAAATGCCCTACAGTCTTGTGGACAGACCATTGAGAAAGAAGAAAAGTCCACAGCTGTCCACAACTGCCTTTTGAAACAATTGTTTCTTATCGGGCTGTGCTTCCGATAGTTGTAAAATCAATTCTGATTGAAGTTTGTGATTTTTCACAAGCGCTTTCCAGTTTTATTGTTCATCAGAAGGTCAGTGAAAGGACTATGAGCAGTGTGTCATCTGCATAATCAGACTACCAGTCTACCTCAATATCCAGGATGAGATAGGCATCACTGTTTCTCTCTTAATATATGGGACTTTGTCTTCAGGCACGGAGCTTAAAGACAAAAGTTTACATGGCAACTAATCCAAAGATTTTTATGATCACCAGTTCAGGAGGAGCTGAGCAGAATGTGCATGATCATCTCCGCATAGCATGTGTCTTTCCTGAGATTTAACTAAAGCATGTCTCCAGGGGAAAACAGTCTGCCTTGAATGGATAGTCCTACTGGTCTCGCAGTGTGAGAGATGCTGTAGATCCAGCAGAAATAAAAACATTGCCAAAAAATTGAAAACCAATATTTTACGTTAGTTAAGTTGGCTTTATGTTTTGATCCAGGACATAAAGTTAATTAATTTTTGATGAAGGCACGCAAATAATGTGAGTCATTACATGGGCAATTTAAGAACTGAAGAACTCTAGTATGCATGCTGAGAATTCTTTGCATAGTTGTCTTTGTGTGGATGTGCTATTGAACATGCTTCAATGACAAGTTAACAGAAGATGCTTAAAGGGTTAGTTCACCCAAAAAGGAAAATTCTGTCATTAATTACTCACTCTTGTGTTGTTCCACACCCGTAAGTTTATCTTTAGAACACAAGTGAAGATATTTTTAATAAAATCCGAGAGGTTTCTGTCCCTCTATAGAGATCCAACGCAACTACCACTTTTAAGGTCCAGAAAAAACATCATTAAAGTACAACATGTGACTCCAGTGGTTTATTCTCAGTTTTACGAAGTGACCTGAGTGTTTTGTTTGTGCAAAAACATAATCCAAAGAGTGTTCACGCAACAATGTCAGCTCCCGCATGAACATAAAATGCATGTGTCGTGATCAATATTTTCGTAAATAAAGTGATAAATTATGTGGTTTTGTGCAAACAAAGCACTTGTGTTGCTTCATAAAATTGAGGTTAAACCACTGGAGTCACATTGAGTACTTTAATGGTGTCTTTCCTACCTTTCTGGACCTCGAAAGTGGTAGTTACATCGAATCTATCTATATGGAGGGACAGGAAGCTTTCAGATTTCATTAAAAATATCTTCACTTGTGTTCTGAAGATGAACGAAGGTCTTATGGGTGTGGAGCGACATGAGGGTGAGTAATTAATGACAGAATTTTCATTTTTGGGTCAACTAACACTTGAAAGGGAACCAATGGTATTAAGACTTGTATGGCTTAATATAACGTAAATGATGTCTCTTGTTGAAATATGTAGTAGAAAACCCATGAATTTATGTTATTTAAAACATCCATTACATTTTGTTTAGCTGCACAGTGCGTTCTACGTCGATGACGTCAAATGGTGGCACTCGGTGAGCTACTGATGCTGCCCTGTTGCTATTTTTACCACAACACTGCTCGGATTACAATATACGATGCTTTTGGATTTCATTTTCAGTCGATGGGCAACAACAGAAGAGATGTATTGTACGTCTTCACTGCTTTACTAGCGATAAGAGGAAAAAAGAATGGGAAGTTGTGAAGAAAGTGGACAAATAAAACTTTCTAAAGAACCACGTCTTTGTTCTCTCCAATTTAGCCCTGATGCCTTTGATAATTTTTCATCTGTATGTTTTGGTGCAATGGTAATCTAGTAATGCATACAAGTCTTAATACCTGTGGGGTTTTTTTAAAACACAATCAGCCTTTTTGATTTGAGCCAGAGCGCAAAATTAGTGAGAATTAAAACATCGAAGATGTGCAATGTCTCTGTGGCTATTTGATCTACTGTTGTATGACTGACAGTTAAACGTGCTGAGAAGATGCTATATTTTATGTGATGACAGCGCACACAAGCTTTGAGGCAGTCTGTCTCAATCGAGATGTGTCGATAGGCTGCCTTGTCAGGCTCCACTACAGGTACGGCATTTGGTTAAAGCATACACTTATATCCATCGCCAACTGTAAGCTCTTTCAGTAGCTGTGGTCTACTAAATGCCTCAAAGGCATCAGGTCTAAAGTGAAGAGAACAAAGATCTTTAGGAAGTTTTATTCGCCCACATTCTTCACAACTTCCCATTCTCCTCTTATCACTAGTAAAGCAGTGAAGACTTACATCGCTTCTCTTGTTGCACATAGACTGATCACTAAATCCAAAAGCTGCACTAAAGTTCAAATTGTACCACTTTTGAGAAATTATGTGCTATCACTTCTACGATTAACACTTCTACACTTCTTAGTATCCACATAGAAGCATGCTGAAATACACGGCATAGGCATTAGCAAAGACCACTTACATTTGATTTTGAACATGTATAAATGTACTTTGACATGTTAAGTCATTTATAGAATCGTTCATTTTTACCAATCCATAACCGGGGATGATTCAGTTGGTTTAACTTAAACTTTAATTCAACTTTCATGTTAACTGACAAGGACTGCTAATCAGGCTCAAATGTCTGGCTCAAGTCACAATGGGCATTGGGTTCAAACTTGCCACCTCTCAGTGACTATCCTCAATTTTTTTTCCATTAGGAGTACTCCAATAAATAAAACAAACAATTTTGTTTGTTTTGTTTTCCCAGATAATCAAGCAGCTGATGCCATTTTTTTAATGTAAAAGCTGTGTTTATTGTCAACGGTCCATTAAGCTGTTCTTCAAAATGAACAGAGGTTTCTTTGAGCCGCGGCTGGCATGTTTTGTTCGGCATGCTGTACAGCGATACCTTAATTGCTAAAGAGATATGCGGGAAAGACGACTGGCCCATGGACTCAGTGAGGTCATGGGCAGGGTATGTTTTCGCATGCCTTCCACAACCACCTTGGACGCGCAGATGGCATATTTTCGATCTAATGATCCCAGGTATGCCAAAACCATAAAGTCCCAAAACAGTTTCTCCACAAGAACTTGACATGAGGACAGGCTCTAAATGTCTGCACATGAGTTTCCATATTGATTCCTGATGTTTTGTTCATTCAAATGTTTTCTCACTCTCCTCCCTGCAGACCCCAGGACTGCATTTTATCCAACGCCAACATTTTTGACTGCAATATATCATAAGTTTACCAAAAAAAAAAAAAGAAAGTTGGGCAGTTTAATGTAAGATGTTTCCTTTCCTTCAGCATTCAACTTCAGGCCCATATTTCATTGCAGACTGCTGTTTTTAATCTTGTTTCTTCAAATGTTTGGAAGAATTTTGTACTGATTTATTACGAGAGGTTTTCAGTTGTAAATTCTCAAGCAAACAAGGATGATGGGTTCAGAACTACAGTAATTATGCCACGCATCGCACCATCGCTCGCACAGCTCAATGTGTTAATTGAAGAGAGTTGTGCTTTTCTCAACAGTGAGGGGAGATGCTACGACTGTGAAAACAGCACACGAGGGGGGGAGCGAGGGAGATTGTGGGTGTGTTAGCGCGTGAGAGAAAAAATAGGGGAAGGGAGGGAGAGAGGAGAGAAATAAAAACAGCACAAGAGGACAGCAGACAGAACGGAGGAAAAAATCCCTCTGAGGTTCCACCATGTTCCTGCAGACTGTCTCCATCCTCTTCCTCTCGGCCGTCCTCTTCGGCTGCCTGGAAGGTAAGGTGAAACTCTCCCTCGCATCTGATTGTGATGTCGGAATGGGGCGGTTGGGACCAGATCTCTGTGGGAGGGAAAGAGGCATAATGCTATGATAGCCAGACTGGTTCAGAAGCTTCGGATGCTGGAGTTTCACGCATGTCTGAGAATATGAGGTGTGTTAAAGCATGATGGGAGGCTGTGCCTGCCACAGGAAGCTCCAAAAAGGACGAAAAGGAGTCCAAATCTGATTATGACATGCAATTTCCTCTGCAAACTGTTGAACATGCCAGTTTCTATGCATAATTTCATCAGTTATGATACTTGTCGATGGGTGTGAATCTTTGTTGAATTCTGCTGCTGGTTTGTGACTTCTCTCTATGCCAGGGAAGGGTGTGCAAATGCAGCGAGATGTTCAGTGCTGCATGCAGTACTCTCAAGGCAAAGTCCGGACCAAAGATGTCCTGAGCTATGAGAGGCAGACGGAGGGGCCGGATTGCAGCATAAGAGCCATCATGCAAGTATTCCAGGCATCCTGGAACAATCACAGACATGGAAAATATGCCCTATTAAAGCTCACAGGCATTGCCGTCTAAGCAGGTCAGATTTTTATTACTGAGAGCAGTAATTGTCAGGCAAGTAGAGCAAAAGAATGCACTCAGGCTTGGTGGACAATGCCCAAACTGTTTCTTCACCGGGGCCAATTTGGCCTGCGCTGACTTGAAGCGTAGCAGATTAAGAGATTTGGGATTTGCTGTATGTAAAGAGAGAGGTTTTGGAGGGAGCTCTTGAAATCTTGGCGCTCATGTTCTCGATTGTTTGAATCACAACAGACTGTACACCAAAAAGGCGGTGAAGTGCGCTGATCCAAGAGACAGGAAGGTGAAGAGGTTACTACGGAAACTGAACCAGAGGACGGCAGCCAAAGCCCACAGGACCATGTGGCCACATCGGCATATGAATCTGCCCGTTATGTCGGAGGTAAGATCTCCATGGATTAAAGAGAGTAACGGCAGTATCGCTGTCCGAATAAAACTTATGCTCTGTGGTCCAGAAATTGAGTGTCTTTAAGTATCGTTTTCTCTTTGTTGACAGGTCGATGTTGTTAACTCCCAAAAGATGAACAAGGTAAACAAGATCTGCAGCACGCCATTTCAATACAGTGCAAAAGTAGGGTTCTGGAAGTAAGACTCCCATTCATTTTTTCCATTGATACACTGATTTTTGATATCAACCTTTCACGATGGACCTACCATGAGCACAGGGGTTAAGAGATGGTACATGATTCTGTAGAAGCCACAAGTCAGTGTGATTTCAGCTTTATCTGAAACAAAACTGCATTTAACTGGTAAATTCCCTGTAAAGAACTACACTAACTATAATCCTGAAGAGAAATCCACCAATTATGTATATATAATATTTTATGTAAATATCACATATACATAAAATAGATATTTATTTTATGTGTATATGTATATTTTATGGAAGCTTGTTTTCGCCATGAAATAAAAAAAAAAAAAAAATATTTGCGACTTTTTCTTTCAATTCTCACTTTTTTTTCAGAATTGAGAGATTAAACATGCAATGAGATGTTATGTGATAAACTCGCATATAACTTGCAATTGACCGTTCACAAAGACCCACCCCCTTTAGTTACTGTTGCTATATCATCTCTTCTTACAAGTTAATATCATCAAATAAACATGAATTAACCACATTTCAACCACTGAAGGATGTCAGTACATATCAGTTTTCAAGTTGAAGTCCACCAATGTTAATCTACTAACTCCCCGACTGCTTTGTCAGACAAAATGGCGGATTCGGCATTATGATTGGTTAGATTGCCTGTCAATCAAACTCCCAGCGAAGGGTCAATTGCAAGATTATATCTTGCAATTCTGACGACTTTTCTCAGAATTGCGAAGGTATAAACTCACAATTGCAAGTTATAAAGTCCAGTTCTGAGGAGAAAAGTCTAACTTTATAACTTGCAATATATAAAGATATAAACTCGCAGTTAAGAGAAAAACAAAGTAGTAACTCTTTATTTTAGGGTCTTTTAACTAGTTGCTTATTAGCATGCATATTACTAAAATATTGGCTGTTTATTTGTACTTATTAAGCAAATTTTAATGCCTTATTCTACATTCTTAATCCTACCCAATAACTAAACTTAACAACTACCTTACTAACTATTTAATAAGCTAAATTAGGGATTTATTGAGGGAAAAGTCATAATTAACAGTGAATATGTGTTCCCCATAGTAAAATATTACCAAAAAAATCAGAATTGTGAGTTTATATCTCACAATAAAAGTCAGAATTGTGAGATAAAAAGTCGCAGTTACCTTTTTTATTTTTTATTCAGTGGCAGAAACAATACTGTTAAAATAATAAAATCTCTAATAATGGCAGATTTTCTACTAAAATGTGACTTAATCAAGTCTACCTACACTTTCAATCAACATATATTTCATATACTTTGCAATAAACCTCAAATATATGGCACTACTGAAATATTTAAATATTTCAGTAGGTAACTAACTTTTTTTTAGTCTTCACTTTGACGATACTTACCTTGGCAATCTCTGTGAAAATTAAAGTAATCAGAGTTGTTGTTGTTTTGTTTTTGTTTGTTTTTTTCAGACCAAGTGAAATTTGAGGGAAGACAGGTGATTGATGAAACTCCAGCCTTCTCGTGTGTCGCTGTTTTCTTATATATGTATAAGGAAATATATGTAGACTCACTACACAAATATATGTAGATTCACTACCAAACAGTATGTTATCCAGATATATTGTGATATTTAGATGTCCTCTCAAATGACTGTTAATCTATATGCCAAAGTATTCTTCTCTGAGACTTGTTTAAGGTTGTTTATAATCTCTGCAGCTATGTATAGTCTCTATAACTTATACAAGCTCTTCTATAGAGTCCAGTAAGCTGGTATGACTGTTCTCAAACAATTTATAGTGCAATTACAGAATCTCTTGTGTATGTTAAACACAACTGATTTTTATATATAAAAATAAAAGAAAAATATTGAAAATCATTTTGTTTTTATTGTAACAGACTTTCCCCCCTCTCCCAGTGGATGATTTATATGAAAAATTAAATGTATATTTCACAAAAGGTTTGAGTACCCAGTTTATTTTAAGATGATATTAGATGATCTTATATTACTTCAGTCAAATTCTCTCTAAAATTTTAGACTTGTAGGTCTGCACCATTTTTGCCTTTTGGATGTCTTTGTTCTTCATGAAAATCTACACTTTTATACATTTCCAAACCTAATTTTGATATAAAAAAGATATTACACTATAATCACTGCATGGCCTGAGATGCTGGGATAGGCTCCAGCATCCTTGTGACCTTACATAGGACAAGAATTTTGGAAAATGAATGGATGGATTATAGTATCAACAACTTATTTGAAAATAAAAATATAAATACTTGTGTTTTTTAAAGGCACATTATGTAAGATTATCCCCTAGAGGTCGCTTATTCAAAACAATAATTAAGGTGTGGAATCATGGGAGTTGATGGAAAGCAATCCGATGGGAAATCATGTTTGTGGATGAGCTAATGTATAAACTTTTATTAACGTTATTGTGGTTTAAAGCAGGTGCGATCAAGAGCCTGGGACATTTTACCTTGCTGTTTTTAGGCTTATATGCCACACTCAGCCACTGGCGCTCCTTTTGCTTTGTTGTTTATGCATATTTTACGGTTAAAATTACAATTAAAGTTACATTTAACATTCTCCTTCTTTCCTAAATTTGAACTTTTTTAAAATTATTTTATTTCATTCTAATGAAACAGCTGTTTTACTTGGTCAAAACAATCATACTAAAAATTCGTTAAAAAAAAATCTTACAAAAACATTTTAGTGTTGAAAGTTATGTTATAATGTTACTCTCTGCGTTTGTTCGGTGGCTAGTATGACACACATTTGTTGTACATTGCAGTAAGTTACATCGATATTAGAATATATTAATAAAAGCTGGATAGCTTGAGTTTCTAAATGGTGTGCAGTTGGTTTATAATAGTATGCAATTCATTTTAAAACATTGTATGGTGGAGAAAATGTCATATTACTGTTACTACAAATAAAGCTCTTTCTGATTATGTTATGTTAGCTGCTTGACAAAATATTGTTGTCTGATTTACATTTTGGATACAAACATGTTTCTTGTGGTAAATCAAGAAAACAAGATTTAAACAATAAGACTATTATTAGGCTCACCTGTCTAATAAAACACATTTTATTAAAGCTTCTTTAACGTTTACATAGTTTCTATGGAAGTAAAACCGGAAATCGAGGGTAATGCAGATATTACATCACTGACAGGCAACACAATGACACGGCCCGTTACACTCATTAAAATAGCGTATTTCTCTCGATTTAAACATTATTGGAAACATTTGGGATAACCTAAGTACACAAGTCAACAAAATAACATAGTTCTAGTGGTTTTTGGATATTTCAAAAGAAGAAAACAAATGATGTTACAAAGACCAAGGAAGTGCAGAAGTCACACATCATCATCATTCTCAGACTCTATAAAAAGACACCTGTTCTCAAAGTGACTATTTGTTCATTTCTATTAGCATGATATACACTGATTAGGCTTAACATTATGTCCACCTTCCTCATATTGTGTTGGTCCCTTTTGCTGCCAAAACAGCCCTGACCTGTCGAGGCATGGACTCCACTAGACCCCTGAAGGTGTGCTGTGGTATCTGCACCAAGATGTTAGCAGCAGATCCTTTAAGTCCTGTAAGTTGTGAGGTGGAGCCTCCATGGATCGGACTTGTTTGTTCAGCACATCCCACAGATGCTCGATTGGATTGAGATCTGGGGAATTTGGAGGTTAAGTCAGCACCTCAAACTTGTTGTTGTGCTCCTCAAACCATTCCTGAACCATTTTTGCTTTGTGGCAGGAGCATTATCCTGCTGAAAGAGAAACAGCCACAAGGGAATACCGTTTCCATGAAAGAGTGTACATGGTCTGTAACAATGCTTAGGTAGGTGGTACATGTCACATTAACATCCACATGGATAGCAGGTTTCCCAGCAGAACATTGCCCAAAGCATCACACTGCTTCCTCCAGCTCTCCTTCTTCCTTTAGTGCATCCTGGTGCCATGTGTTCCCCAAGTAAGCGACGCACATGCACCCGTCCATCCAAGTGATGTAAAAGAAAACTTGATTCATCAGACCAGGCCACCTTCTTCCATTGCTCTGTGGTCCAGTTCTGATGCTCACATGCTCACTGTTGGTGCTTTCAGCGGTGGACAGGGGTCAGCATGGGCTCCCTGACTGGCCATACACAACAAACTGTGATGCTCTGTGTATTCTGACACCTTTCTATCAGAACCAGCATTAACTTCTTGAGCAATTTGAGCTACAGGAGCTCGTCTGTTGGATCGGACCACACGGGCCAGCCTTCGCTCCCCACCTGCATCAATGAGCCTCGGCCGCCCATGACCCTGTCGCCGGCTCACCACTGTTCCTTCCTTGGAGCACTTTTGATAGATACTGACCACTGCAGACCGGGAACATCCCACAAGAGCTGCAGTTTTGGAGATGTTCTGACCCAGTCATCTAGCCATCACAATTTGGCCCTTGTCAAACTCGTTCAAATCATTACGCTTGACCATTTTTCCTGCTTCTAACAAATCAACTTTGAGGACAAAATGTTCACATGCTGCTTAATATAACCACCCACTAGCAGGTGCCGTGATGAAGAGATAATCAGTTTTATTTACTTAACCTGTCAGTGTTCATAATGTTATGCCTGATCGGTGTATATGTGCCAGTAGTTTTCAAAATGACTGAATCCTACCACTACACACCACTAGAGGATGCTGTTTTGTGAATGTCATTTACTGGCATTTGCTAACAGTGGGGAACTGTGTGCTGTGGTTTGTTGTGACAAGACAAACACTGTAAAATGAAAATTTTTATTCCTGAGACATTTATTCATCTTAACACATTCCAGAATCCATAATACCAAATAACTCAAACCAAAAATGTGCCCACACTATACCGTTACCTCAAAAAAGCAAACTCAAAATAAATTAATAAATACAACAAACAAAATCGTAGCATTTATGGTTATATAAATACCATAAGAAATATTAAACAACATAACACCATTTTCACATACTGTAGTTTGCATTTAAAGATAATCTCTATTAAAAGTATATACTGTTTATCAAAACCCAGAGATGATTGTGAAGTGAATGAACTCTTGTGTGAGAGTAAACTGTTTGGGGACTGTGGTAAATTCAAGTATTTCACACAGACACAGCTGCAATATGGGCTGCACAATCTGGGCATATTTATAAAGCAGGCTTCAAATATAAATAAAACAACTGTCACTTCACAATACAAACTTGCTGGAGAACCAGAAAACACTAAATAATCCTAGAATAACAGCCATATTCCACCACAAAACAAAAATCATTCACCTGCTGATATGTGCTATCAAGGATTGATTCAAAACAAATAATGTTACTAAAAGCCACTCTTAATGGGGGAATTATATACTTCACACAGTCCATCACGTAACAGTGAGTAAAGCAAAAGCTAAATCCATCAAAGAAACATTACGGCCTGGTTTCACAGACAGGGCTTAGCCTAAACCAGGATTAGGCAATAGGATATTTAAGTAGCTTTTATAAACGTACCCTAGAAAAAAAAAACATTACTGGTATGCATCTTGGCAGTGACATACTTTAAGATTTGTCAGTACGAGTTGCTTTCAGTTAAAACAGCTCAAACATGCATTTTAGTCTAGGACTAGCTAAAGCCTTGTCTGTGAAACCGGGGGTAAATTACATAAATAACTGATTACAATATCATATAAACATCTACAAAAATGACCTCAATGATATGTTAGATAACAAAAACACAATAAGAACATCAAAGTAACTCAAAAAGGTTCCCTTTGTCTCTATATCTATGAGTTTGGCATTGTGTGTATGAGGTAATATAGCTCAAACATCTGAAAGACATTGGGAAATAATGCTGGTTCAATGACATCAACCAACTCTATAACAATATTTATACAAATTACAAAGACGTGTTTTTAACAGTCTCAAATCAGCATTATAAAACTAGCATAGTGTTATTTTAATTGGGTGCTACTTTGCCTTGGATGTAATTGTAAATGAAAAAAGTAAATGAAAATACTGACGGATAAAACGTTGGATTGGCATGTTACATTCTCAACATACTCATATGGCTGTCTTCTTTCCAACATTTTATTCTGCAAGTTCTGATTTTCAGAATATAACAGTGCTGAAGGTGTGAACTATAACTATATGAGAATTATTACATGGTGGTTTCACTGTTACGATGCTTGAGAGAGTCATTCTCTTGACAGATCAGCTGATATGGCTTTTCATTTTCCTCAATCACAGAGTTGCTGATTTCTACATCTTGGTTCTGAAGTTCCTGTCGTGACAGATGCTCAACAATCCCGGCACCAAACGAATCTCCCAGCACGTTGGTGGTGGTCCTGAGTCGATCCCTGAAGAACCACACAAAATATTTACATTATATTTACATTTACACCTTTTTGTATTTTCTGAAATTTTCTGTATTTTGCTTG
This sequence comes from Chanodichthys erythropterus, assembly GCF_024489055.1. NCBI lineage: Eukaryota > Metazoa > Chordata > Actinopteri > Cypriniformes > Xenocyprididae > Chanodichthys > Chanodichthys erythropterus. The sequence goes on from NC_090226.1 coordinate 28,928,231, forward strand.
CTGAGCAAAACTCGCCAACACAATGCTGGAGTGTTGCAGGCGGTTGCCACGGTGTTGCTAGCGTGTAGCCATGTTAGTCTTTATGGTGCTGCAATGCAAATGCTAAAGTATTCTGAGTGACTTTCATAATGTTGTTGTGGGTGACTGGAAAGGCGTTGACTTGCTGTACTTAGTGTTTAGTACTGACTGTTACTGCTAAGGTGTTGTGGTTGGTTGCCTTGGTCTTGCTACACAGTAGCTAGTGTATTTTGGGTGATTGCGTGTGCTATGCAAATGGGATTCTGAGTGTTTTTTGCATGTTGTTAGGGTATTGGGGTGGTTGCCAGGGTGTTGCTATGCAGGTGCTATGGTTTTCTGGGTAGTTATTGGCATGATGTTATACACTAGGGTGTTGTGGATGGTTGCCAAGACGTTACCTAGGTGGTTTCTAGGGTGATAAAGATGAGTGTTTCATGTGGTCTCTATGAATCTCTGGACTCTAGAAATGCAATGCAAATGGCAATTTTTAGCCTTTTTTTTTTTTGCAACTGTAAAAAAGTAATATCACACCTCTTCTCAACAAACTGCATGATTTGAGGAATCATTCATGTCTGGTGCACAGAAGCCTGACTAGTTATGTGACAATACCTGAATCAGTCGCTGAAGAGGAACATTGAATGTTTTCAATTCAGTGTTTAGTATTAGTTGCTTTGGATAAAAGCGTTTGCCAAATTAATATGTAAATGTAAATGTAGTATTATGGAAGCACAATATGAAAGCAGAATGTGTCAACATTGCTAACACTCCTTCAGATTAGCATTCTGCATTATGTATCAATAACCTTTGAGAGAGTGCGCTCTACTGGAGCCGCATGCTTCAACGTGACATTTGAGAGAGACTCACAGGAACCAGTCCACTGCGATGATCAGTGTAATGTCCTCTGTGGGCAGTCCCACCGATGTCAATACTATCACCATGGTAACCAGCCCAGCCTGAGGGATGCCTGCTGCTCCAATGCTAGCGGCAGTCGCCGTAATACTGAAAGAAACATGAGAGCTTTTTAATTTGGAAAAAGCTGAGTTTTATGGAAATTGGCCCACAGGAGTCAAGGAGAAAACTGGCAAAGTAAAGCTGTTTTGCTAAATGAATGAGAAGAGATAAACACTCCTTCAGTACCTGTACTTGTGCTTGCCAAAACTAACCTGATGGTCAGGATCTGGCCAAAGTTCAGGTCCATGTCATTGACCTGGGCAATAAAAATGGCTGCCACTGCCTCATACAGAGCTGTGCCATCCATGTTGATTGTGGCTCCAACTGGTAGCACAAAACGTGTCACTCGTTTGTCCACATGGTTGTTCTCTTCAAGACAACGGAAAGTAATAGGCAGGGTGGCAGAGCTGAGGAAGAAAAGAAAATAATAATGCCATAGAATCACGTGCTGTTAAAACAAAAGGTGGCAATTCACATCTGTTCAGGAGTGTATAGTTAGCAAAATACCAGTGAAACCAGTAAATGGAACCTATTAACACACTGTCAGGACACGTGTTCACAGTTATTAACATTGTAAAGTCAGTTTTTTATATTTTATTATAAAAAAAATTACATTTATAACTCAAGGGTTATGTATGTTCGTCTTTACGTCAATGTCACCGATGTATTGGGATCTCTAGGAAAATGCCACTGTTGCTGCTACTTCCAGCGCTCTGCGTAAGCCTCCTACTCCTCCCACACCTTAGAGCAGACGATGGAACAGGGCTTACACAGAGGAAGTCAGGCACTGCTGTTCCACATAACCCAAGCAGTAAGACTTATTGGATAACACAGAGTCCACATCATGCCCATAGGGAGGTAACATGTGGAGGTTACACATATGGACTGGCCAATAGGGGGTGGCTCCAGCCTTGTTATGGGAGAGACTACACCAGCAGAGACGGCAGAGTGGACTCTGCCAAGAGAAAGACACAGGCGCACCATACATAGCCATACTGTGGAAGAATATACATATGGGAATACTGTAGCTCAGGGTGCAGCACTTGGTTGCAATTACCAGAGCTAGACCTGGGATCAGAAGCTCCGCTATGTCCAACCACCAGAAGAGGTGATGGAGGAACTTCAAGGTTCACCAAACGGGGAACTCTACTGGAGCAATTAGCACACGTATCTGGTCCCTAAGGAGGGGGATGGTGCAGCAAGCCGACAATGAGCGGGTTCTTCAGTGTCACTGGCTGGTTGAAGCGAGCACACAGGAAGAAAACGGCTCTACACGAATGCTATAAAACCTAGGAAATGTGTTGGATGTCACCCAGCCCACAGCTCTACATATATCTGTCAATAAGGCTCCTTGTGCCAATGCCCAGGAAGAAGCAACACTTCCTTGTAGAGTGAGCCTTCAACCTGAGGGGAAATATGAGACCGAAAATGCATGCAGGCCCCCTACCCTCTTGATAGAAGCCAGTGCAATTGGAGGAACTGTCTTCATGGACAGAATTTTTAAGTCTACCGAAAGCAGAGGCTCGAAAGTTGCTCTCTGAAGTGCTGTTAACACCAGAGTTAAATCCCAAGAGGGTATGGGGTGTGAACAAGGAGAATTTAACCTTCTTGCACCCCTCAGGAACCTGACAGCTAGGTCATGCTTTCCCAAGGACTTACCATCAACTGCATTGTGATGTGCAGCAATAGCAGCAGCAACATACAATTTGAGGGTGGAGGTCTTCGCTCCAACTTATCTTGCAGCAAGAAAAGCACAGCTCTGACAAAAATTCTTCAGGGGTCTTCCCGGTGAGAAGAGCACCACTCAATGAATAGGTTCCACTTGAAAGCATAGAGGCGCCTCGTTGAGGGGGCTCTAGCTGAAGTGATGGTGTCTATTACTGCTTGTGGTACCTAAGTCCTCCACGTCCTGTCCAGAGAACAGATGTGGAGATTCCAAAGGTCTGGACGTGGGTACCATAGAGTGCCCCATTTTTATGAAAACAGGTCCTTCCTTAGAGAAAGGAGGGGCAGAGTCTGTAAACCAGGTCTGGTTGGGCCAATGGACACCACAGCATGCCTGGACACTTGTTCTAGAGGAACTCCTGCTCATAGAAACCCAGGGTCCAACCACGGGCTGAAGGTTTGGCAAAACGGCAACGCCCATCTAGGCCGTGAAGCCAGTGTTCATAATGGCCTCATATGAAGCAATCCGAGCTGTGTTTCTGTGGCTGTGGATGCGATATGCCGATAGGTTTACTGACTCCAACTCCATACTGAGAAAAGAGATCCTCTGCACAGGGGAAAGTTTGCTCTTTTCCCAGTTGACCCAAAGCCCCAACAGGCTGAGATGACGAAGCACCATGTCCTTGTGCTCACAAATCTGCTCTGGTGACTAGGCCAGTATGAGCCAGTCATTGAGAATGCGAACATCATGTTCTCTTAGGGGAACAAGGGCTGCCTCTGTGACTTTCGTGAAGACATGTAGCGACAAGGCCAGCCTAAAGAGAAGGACCTTGTACTGATATGCCTGTCCCTCCAAAGCAGGTCTAAGATTGGACGTAACCCACTGCCTTTCTTGGGTACAATGAATGAGGGGCTGTAGAACCCTGTCTTCTTATCGCCAGAGGGACCATCTCCATCGCGTGGGCTGACCACTGGCTGTGGGGCCAGTTGCAGAACCAAAACAAAAGGAAACACAAGATTCTCCGCCCAGCCCTCCACTGGGGGAGGGAGTGGTGCAGTCATCATCTCCTGGAGAGCAGTGTCCTCCACCTGTGGGTTGCCCGTCTCAGGGCCGCTTCCCCTTATGTTTTCCTGCAGGTTTGGCAGCTGCCTGGATGGGCTGGGTGACCTGCCTGCGACTGGCTCCACGCTGTGGCCTGGGTGGTGACTGCTGCTTTGGCTGAGCAGGAGTGGCGAGGTGGAGACAGCAGCTGGCCATCAGGGCAGAATATGTTTAATTACCTTCGTCTGCTTCTGGACAGCTGAGAACTGTTGGGCGAAGTTCTCCACCGCATTTCTATCAGCCTCCGCCAGGTTAAGCAAGTGGTGGCGCTCCTGGACCACAAGTGTGGACATCGTCTGACCCAGGGAGCACACAGTGACTTTCGTTGTTAAGAGAGCAAGGTCCGCCGCTGTGTGCAATTACAGCAGAAGCCCTGGGTCACTACTGTCCTTGTGTAACTCCTTCAACACCTTAGCCTGGTAGACCTGCAGGAGGGCCATGGTGTGGATTGCGGAAGCCGCTTGTCCAGCGGCTTTGTAAGCCTTACCATTTAGAGTGAACAAGAGCTTACAAGCCTTGGATGGGTGATGGGGATTACCCCTCCATGAAGTGCCCTTAGGACACAGCTGCATCAATACAGCTCCACACCAGGAATCTGCTTGTACACTTTGACTACCCTGCCATCAAGAGTAGTGAGAGGGGAAGAGGAACCAGACTGGTTTATAGCAAAAAAAGGTGCCTTCCACGATCTAGTTAACTCTTCATGCACCTCCAGAAAGAAAGGTACTGGGGCAGGACGCTGAGAACCAGCATGGGCTGCCCCAAGCCTCAAGGGTTCAGGACACAGTGGAGGCCTCCACTCGAGCCCAACTCTCTCTACAGCATGGAAAAGCATATCGGTCATTTCTGGGTCAGGCTTGTGCAACGCTACAGACCACCTCCTTGGAGGTAATGGAGTCTTGACCATAACACTGCAACACCGTAACAAGCCCAAACATGTAAGAAAGTGTCTATGGCCATCAGCTGGGATCAGATATTGACCGCATCCAGAAACGCACAGGTGGAATGACATCTTTAAAAAGAGTGTTGCTCTCTCACAATGTTGAAGCACACAGGGGAAATGGCCACGACACACACACACAGGTAATAGTGCAGCCTGTGGTGTGCACTCATTATTTTAGGCTGTAAAAACAGCTAATTCTTAGAAGACGCAACTCTCTGTGCCCAAAAGAAGCCTCGATCCCGCTAAAGTGCTGTCACACCAACACAGGACACAGAGAGGTTTCTTCCCGAAGATGGCTCGACTTTTAACAGTACTTTCAGGAGACAGGAACATACAGCTCGGCTCCAAAACGAAAGACAAATGTGCATTGCATCTGCTTCCTATTTATACCCGTGCTGTGGGGCGGAGCGCGAGATGCAAATCTTGCATGCCAATCTCCATTGGCTCATTTAGTTTACACTCAAAGGTGACAGGGCTGGTGATATCCCAATACAACAGTGACGTCGATGTAATGTCGAACATAACCGACTGAAAGGGAGCACTATGTTGTCGGCGCCGATGGCCTCATGGGCAGCATGTAGCGCAATGCGCTTCGGGTGACCCGAGTTCAAGTCCCGGCTCGTGGTCCTTTCCCGATCCTGTCCCCTCTCACCTACTTTGCTTCCTGTCTAATCACTGTCCTATAATAATAAAAGGCAAAAACACCAAAAATAAAAAAAAAAAATAAAAAAGAAAGAAAGGGAGCGCTATCCCAGTTTCTCTTGCGCTGAATTAAAGGTCACTACATAATAAAAGATTGTTTAACACAGAATTGCCAGGCTTTTAGCAATGGTTATTATTATAAATATTTGATATGATTTATGTAATTACTATACACTCAATCCATTACACATGATCAATTTTAGTTTATCAATTATTATTACACATTTAGTTTAAATGTGTATAAATATATACAGATAATACGTGACATACATAAGATCTGGAATCGATACATCTGACTACCAATAGATATAGCAAATATTTTATTTACAAAGGTGGTTACCTGGATGAGGTGCCTAGAGCTGTGATGAGAGCCTGTAGCAGCCCACCGATAAAGGTGAAAGGGTTCTTCTTGGTCACCACAAAGAAGAGCAGAGGCAGAACGAACAGGCCGTGGATGAGTAGCCCGACAATGACAGATACCGTGTACATCCCTAATTGTCCGCCCACCTGAGCAAGGTCTTTCATCTCAACAATCTTCCCTGCAATCAGGAAGAGGATACCCACTGGAGCATACCTGCTCAACAGAGGCCAAATGGGACAGACATTCAATAATAGTGGATTCAGCATACATGCATCCATAAATAAAGCATTTATTTGTATGTTGTATTTCAATTGAAATTTCACCACAATAGCTTGAATTTAAAGACTTTTATTTCAATGTTACAATAATTTCTCTACTCGAGCCAATGTCAAATACTGTATCTTGAAGCTCATTTCCACCACAGTTTGTTTTGTTTAGTTTTTTTTTTTCTTAATTTCTTAATTTTCTTTTAGTAAAGTAAAGAATTTATTGTTTGTTAAGCTGCATCATGTGTTTAATTACTACCTCCATATACATACCAATAGAAAGAAGTCACAATAAAAAAGTAATCTGTACTGTCTCAAAATTAACATATTACATTGAGATTACATTTCTCATAATAATCTTACAACCTTTCAGATACTCATTTGGTACAAGTAACAGATATTACTAACCACCTATTCTTACTTAACTGTGGTGGGGGGGAAAAAATCTATATACCAAAGTTCTTTGAAAACTGAATTCATGTTTCAGGTTTTTAAAAAACTTCTATACCATTTCAAGAAATGTTCCTTGAATATACAGCAGTGGCCAAAAGTGAAGAATGGCCTAGTAAAATTGACATCTTCACCCTTTATTCAAATCTTATTACAAATATGTTAAAGATTTTATAAGCATATTGCGTAGTTGAGCTTGGAGTCAATTGTTTTATTTGTGATAACGCAATGAAACATGCCAAATTATGCGGACATAATTTTTGACATATAAAGTAATTATGAACACTTGCAAAAACAGGTTGTAGATAATCAAAGTTAATCAAGATAATCAAAGAAACATTAATAACTGATTATGATTATATAGTCAATGCATGTTTTTTGTCCTGTAAGCTTTTTGTTTTTCTTTGCAGGTTTTAGAGTAAAATAAAAAGGTTATATCAGTACAAGGTCCTTCCTTTTGGGCTGGCCCTGTCACTACGTGTCTTCTTTCTTTTTTTTTTTTCTTTTTTTGACAAATAATTTTGTCAGATAAATACCTTAACCAAGTTCAGTGTTTAGTTATTTTCTCATATTTAAATATTTTTAAAAATATGAAATATTTTCCTCATATTTTGATGGTTTAATTGAACTTGTAGGGAGATTAAAAACAAATATCCCCTCCAGACATCACTTTTGGCCACTACTGCCAAATTACTTGATAGGCCTAAGATTTTCTTTCAAGACTTTCATTTTTTTTATGTGACTTTTTCATTGTGATATAAAGATAGTATCACTGACATTTTTACTTTATGACCCCCTGTTTATAAACTGTAACAAAGAAATTAAAAATATAACCTTTGAAGAGGTGTATTCCAGTCATTATATGTATGAATTCCATTTTTAATGTATTCTTGAATAAATTAATAGCATCATGTCATTGACTCTTAAATGACTGCCTCACTGTCATCAGGGCCTCTGGATTATCATAACATCATAATTGGACACTAACCAGATAATGATGGCCACCAAGCGCATTATGGCTTCATTCAAGCAGTCAAAGAAGTCCCGGAGAGCCTGGCCCTGCTGTTTCATGTTTCCAATCACTAATCCAAAGCACATGGAGAAGACCACCAACCCCAAGGCGTTCACCCCATTCGAGGAACCTGAGACAGGAACCACATCTTCCACTGTCTCCTGAATGGTCTGCAGGATTGTGCTTAAGTTGGATAATTGGCTGAGATCTGTAGAGTTGATGTTGTCTGTCGCATTGACGATGATGGTGACATTTTTTGTCAACACATTTTTCTTGTATATTGTTTTGTACTGCAAGAAAAATGAGTGGTTAGTAATATCTGTTACTTGTGTCAAATGAGTAGAAGCACTTTAATGTTATGGAAATGCATTAGAAGAGAATTTACAAACCTGTTTAAAGCAGGCTTCAACTAAATTTGGTGGAAACATATTTCTGTAGGAACAAGAAAAAATCAGATCCCATAACATCTAAAAAATTAACAGTCAAACGAAAATTTCTCCCCACCTTATCAGGTCCAGAAAAGCATCAGCAGCCTGCACTGGCTCAATGCTGCCACTAGAGGCCACTGGACTATCCCTGCTGCCTTTACCCGGCCTAATAATAATCACCATGACAATACCGATGAAAACTGCTATAAATGTAGTCACCATGTAGTAGATAATGGCCCGGATTCCCATTTTCCCAGAAGCCTTGCTGTCCAAAGAGGAAATTCCTGCACAAAAACATGAAGAACCAAGACAAAGGCAATTCTTTGATGAATAGGAAGTTCAAACAACAGCATTTATTTTAAATAGAATTGTTTAGTAACATTATAATTGTCTTTATTGTCCTTTTTGATCAACTATTCATTTCTTAAAAAAAACCTTCTGACCACAAACTTTTGAACAGTAGTCTATATTATAAAATTGTGTAAGTTGTAGCCTATATATTAACAGTAGTAAATGTATTATGAATAAACAAATAAACAATGAACAATTAACCTAAATTAATAAATGCTATGTTTTTCAGGCATACCTGTGACAAGGCTGGAGACAATGAGGGGTAGAACAAGCATTTGAAGCATCCTCATCAGCAGCTCTCCAGGGAAAGAGAAATACTTCACCTCCCTGATGGACAGGTTATGAGGTCTCAGGGCAAAACCCAGCACCACCCCTACATACAGTGAAACAGATAGAAATTTAATGTGAAACTTGAGTTAGCTAGTCTGTAAACTCTTTTGGACTTCACACTTCCTAAACAGTGCCACTATTAACAAAAAACAATTACAACTTCATGTGCTTTTCCTGTTGTTTTGCCAACTGATTTACTGCTTTACCTAAAGCCACAGCAGCCACTGTGAAGATCACAAATGTGTTCCTCCGCAGGAACATCTTCACGCTGTCTCGTGTGATGCAGCCCATCTTTCGCCTACTTCCTGACATCTGCTTCTGTAATACTCGGCACAGATGGTGGAGCCCCTCCTCAGCACGCTGTGGCTTCTCAGAGTCTTCACTCAGAAACAGGCTGGTGCTGTTTGGAGGCTTCTCATTCATAATCAGCTCTAATACATGGTCCAAGAGTGTTTCATGGGAAACTGTGGCAAAACATTGAGGAAAATTATGTCAAGGCTAAAATTCATTTTTTGTTACTTGCAATGTTTCATGATTTAAAGTTCACCATCTCTCAAAGAGAATCTTGGCGTGCATCTCAATCAGCCCCCTAGTTCAGTAGTCAGGGCACTGATCAGGGAATCGTCCATATTCATTTACATGATATACTGATTCATGACCTAGGGAGTTAGGGAGTTGATTGAGAAGCCGGGATAGTTACTATTGTAAGCTCTCTTCCCTGATGGAGGGAACAAGACATTGTGTCAAGGCACTGACACTAGGGGTTGCACTTGAGAGCCCCAAACACCTCTGATCCTTCAAAAAAGGCCAATGAGAATTGTCAAGTGGAATTTGCATGCCACTCCCCCAGACACACAGGTATAAAAGGAGGTGGCTTACATCCACTCATTTAGGTTTGTGCTGAAGAGCCGAGATAGTGTCCTGGCCATTTCAGTGGTAGTTCAGTTTTGTCGCGGGAGGGACACAACATCTCCTTCCCTCCACCATAAAGGAATGGAGGTAAAAACAGTAACCAAGACATTCCCACTTTGACGTTGTGTCGATGCGATGACACTAGGGGTCCCTATAAGAAACACCACAATTAGCTGAACTGTTACGAGGATGGCCGGTTCATATACAGGCAGGCTGCTGTGTGCCTAATAACAAGTGCACCAGGTCATGTTGTAACCTTCTCAAAGCCCCATGTAAGCAGCATAGTCCCCCACACCACATTGCATACAGCGCCCCAGCCTGTCTTGGGCATGTCCGTTGTAACAACAACATGCCCTGAAATTGTTCTAAGGAACACCAAAAGATCTGTGTGATAGCCACGTGCTGTGTGCTGCGGTGCCATGCCCATCTTGGGTGAATCTGAAGCCAGTGCTGAAGCGGTCTCATATGCATCAACCCTAGTGGTGTTACTGCTGCCGAAGATGCCATATGCCCCAGGAGTCTCTAAAACTGTTTCAGTAGAAACACTGTTTCCCCCCTGAAAGAGTTCAGGCAGTTCAGCACGGACTGAGCGTACTCTCTCATGAGACACACTGTCATAGTGACTATAGAGTCCAACCACATTCTGAGAAAAGAGAGGCTCTGCACTGAGGAGAGCTTTCTCTTTTCCCAGATGACCTAACATCCCAAAAGGCTGAGGTGTCTGAACACCAGGTCCCTGTGCACACACAACAGATCTTGAGAGTGAGCTAGAATTAGCCAGTCGTCAAGATAATTAAGAATGTGAATACCCACTTCCCTTAGCAGGGCAAGAGCTGCCTCTGTGACTTTTGTAAAGATGCAAGGTGACAGGGACCTTGTACTGGTATGCCTGACCCATGAAGGAAAACTAAAGAAATGGTCTGTGTCAAGGTAGAATTAGGACTTGAAATTATGCGTCCTTCAGATCTATTGTCATGAACCAGTCTTCATTACACATAGGGGGAAGTCGTCGCCAAGAGCAGTTCCTACATTAATCCTAGGATTACCAGGTCAGGACTATCTTCTGCAGCTCTTTTAGTGCTTTGGCCTGATGTACTTGCAGGATGTCCATAGCATGCAAGGTGGAGGCGGCCTGTCCAGCATCACTGTAAGCCTTCACCGTCATTGACAAAGTGAACTTACAGGCCCTGGATGGAAGTCTTAGACTAGATGCACCGTGATCACCTGCTCAACCTTTGGAACCTCTGTGAACCCCCTGGCCGCCCCACCATTGAGGGTAGTGAGCAAGGAAGAGCTTGTGAAGCACGCCCTGGCAGTGAAAGGTGCCTTCCACGACTTTGTGAGCTCCTCATGCACTTCCGGGAAGAAAGGAACTGGGGCGGAGCATGACTGTGAGAGGTGCTCAGAACCCAGGAACCTATCATCCAACCACAAATGCTCAGGGCAAGGCTGACGGTTCCACTTGAGCCAGAAGTTCGCAGCAGCCCAGGCAAGCATGGCCGCCAACTATGCATCGGTCTCAGACTGGGCAACCACACCAGATTGTGAGGGTCCAACTGAGTCCTCAGCCCTCCGATGCTGCATTCAACAACTCATATTCTACTTAAGCCCCGAGTTAAAAATGAAATTTGCCCTCACCCATGAACTCAACCAGGGGAACCTAATGGAAGTTACGTGGGGATTGACCCAGTGGAAATGCTTCCATTGAAACCCCCAAATCACCTCCAGCACTTGCTGCAGCACTTGTCGGCATGCAAATTCCACTCACCAATTCTCATTGGCCTTTTCTTAAGTATCAGAGGTACTTGGGGCTCCCAGGTGCGACCCCTAGTATCATCACATTAACGCAACGTCGAAATGACTGAAAGATAGGGAATAATAATTAATGAAACCATGATGTAATATTCATAGTAAGTAATATTACCATAATAATATTATCTTGAATTGATTAAATGCCGAAATATGCATTGTCCATTACAAGGTATGTATTTAAAGTGTTTTAGTTACCAAAAGTGAAGATTTGTTGTTTTTTGTAGCAAAACTAGAACTCTTTTCCATACAACAAAAGCATATAGTTACCATACATTTTAACCACTGATTCTTCAGTTCCTCTGCCTTTTGAAGTCCATGTAATGATGTTATGCCCATGCAGTGAAAAAAAATGTATAAACTTATCCTGGCCTTATAACTACCTTTGTTTGAGGTCGAGCCAAAGAAGCCGGCAGGAGGACATAATGCAAACTTGTTACATAGTGACATATAGGGCTTTCACACTGAATAGTTCTAGGAACTAGCCACTAGGATAGTTCCCCGAGAACTAATTTTCCCCGGGCCATGTCACTGGTTACATTCGCACTCGGAAAAGGAACTGCGAAGTCCGACAGCGGCATCTTTAAGCGCGGCATTTACATTTATGCTAAACCGATGAATAGAGGATGCCGCGATCGGGGCTGTTTGTTGTGTGTCGTGGATGTCATGATAACAAAGAATGGAATGTAAATGCATAATCTACATGACTGAAAAAGCAAAAAGTAGGGCTAAGAGATGAAATGTCCTATGACAACTTTCAGTATCAAGGCGGAGAAAAGACCACAACCCTGCAGATAACAGGTAAATGCCGTTATCACTGTTTTCACCATGTTTGTGAGGTAAATACACTATATCGGCAAAAGTATTGGGACACCTCTCCAAATCATTGAATTCAGGTGTTCCAATCACTTCCATGGCCACAGGTGTATAAAATCAAGCACCAAGGCATGCAGATTGCTTCTACAAACATTTGTGAAAAAAAGGGTCGCTCTCAGGAGCTCAGTGAATTCAAGCGTGGTACCGTGATAGGTTGCCACCTGTGCAATTAGTCCATTCCTTAAATTTCCTCACTATTAAATATTCCACGGTCAACTGTTAGTGGTATCATAACAAAGTGGAAGCAATTGGGAACAACAGCGACTCATGAAGTGGTAGGCCACGTAAAATCACAGAGTGGGGTCAGCACATGCTGAGGCGCACAGTGCCCAGAAGTCGCCAACTTTCTGCAGAGTCAATAGCTACAGACCTCCAAACTTCATGTGGCCTTCAGATTAGCTCAAGAACAGTGTGTAAAGAGCTTCGTGGAATGGGTTTCCATGGCCAAGCAGCTGCATCCAAGCCTTACATCACCAAGTGCAATGCAAAGTGTCGGATGCAGTGGTGTAAAGCACTGGACTCTAGAGCAGTGGAGATGTGTTATCTGGAGTGGCGAATCACGCTTCTCTGTCTGGCAATCTGATGGACGAGTCTGGGTTTGGTGGTTGCCATGGTACTTGCCTGACTGCATTGTGCCAAGTGTAAAGTTTGGTGGAGGGGGGATTATGGTGTGGGGTTGTTTTTCAGGGGTTGGGCTTGTTCCAGTGAAAGGAACTCTTAATGCTTCAGCATACCAAGACATTTTGGACAATTTCATGCTCCCAACTTTGTTGGAACAGTTTGGGGATGGCCCCTTCCTGTTCCAACATGACTGCGCACAAGTGTACAAAGCAAGGTCCATAAAGACTTGGATGAGTTTGGTGTGGAGGAAGTTGACTGGCCTGCACAGAGTCCTGACCTCAACCCGACAGAATGCCTCTGGGATGAATTAGAGCGGAGACTGTGAGCCAGGCCTTCTCGCCGACATCACTGACCTCACAAATGTGCTTCTAGAAGAATGGTCAAACATTCCCATAAACACACTCCAAAACCTTGTGGAAAGCCTTCCCAGAAGAGTTGAAGCTGTTATAGCTGCAAAGGGTCGGCCAACTCCATATTAAACACTACAGATTAAGAATGGGATGTCATTAAAGTTCATGTGCACGTAAAGGCAGGTGTTCCAAAACGTTTGGCAATATACTGTATGTTTACATGGCTTTTTAAAAATTCCGGGTACCAGTGTTTGACATGCGTTTGACCAATCAATGTGGACTTTGCATTATAGGTCCCCTTTAAACTTAGTATATCACGAACAGTCACAAGAACAACATTGGTTACGTGACAAAAAAAAACATCTTTAAAAAAAAATTCAAGGTTACGGTGAGACTTATAATGGAAGTGAATAGAGTCCATTTTTAAAAACTTAAAAGCTGAAATGTAAAATAATTTTTAATAAGCTCTAATATTAATTAATTTGTGTTCTGTTGTTATGCAACAACATTTAAAATTAGATATAACTTTAGACTGAAAGGTTAGTATAAGTGATGTTTTTTTCACAATAAATTCATGTTAACATTATACTTCCATACTTCTAAAACACTGAGTATTTTAAATCCTATGAAATTGGCCCCATTCACTTATTGTAAGTGCCTCACTGTAACACAGGAGTTTGCTTTTTAAAGAAAAGATAAATTGGAAAGATAAATTCTGTACTGCATCCTGTAAAACTTTTCTTCATCATGTGAGAATACAGTACTGCTCCTGTAGGGGGCATGGACAAACTGTTAATTCACTTCTCTTTAAGCAACATCAATGGGCCACACATTTTAGTCCCTCAGAACATAATTTTCTCACTGCTTTAAAGGTCATTTTCAAGTGATTGAGAGCAGTTAATTAAATGAGAAATGGTCAGCAAGTGCATTAAAATTCACCACCTGCTCTTGCAGTTAAGCACCAACTTCAATCTCAGCTCGTGTTTAATGACATGCTGACGCCATGTTGATGAGAAGCTACAGTAATGACATGCTTATTGATTATTTAAACTGTATATACAAAATAAATGTCATATTGAGGCACTTATCCCGAAAACAACAAACAAATATCATGTGACTTTCAGATAAGCAGTACACAGTGTCTCAGCTGAGACTGTCATTGTATATTCTGTTTCAGATGCAGACAGGATGGAACTGAAGGTGTGTAAGCTCAGGGTTGTTCTGGAGTCAGCTGTGAATGTGAATAACCTGCTGAGAGCACAGGGTTACCCACAGCAACAGATGTGAGCACATATATGTTAGGATTTATGTTAAGGCAGAACTGAATAATTTTAAATAAATCACCAATTATAGGGTATAAGCAGTAATTCAACCAATCCAACTGATACTGACGGTTTTTAGGGAGCTGGGGTTTTTTTTCTTTTTGTGATCATTTTGCAATTTTGTCTGCAAGAACATATAGCTTTCTATAATACATAAAATACATTATTAAAGGTACTCTAAGCGATGTCACACGTTTTTTAGGCCAAAACATTTTTTGTCACATACAGCAAACATCTCCTCACTATCCACTAGCTGCCTGTCCCCTGAACAACGCGGTCTCTGTAGTCACCACAAGCTCCAAAAACGGCAACAAAAACTACCTGGTGCAGCCTGGACCACGAAACATAATAAACATGCTCCAGCCAATAACCGACAAGAATGATTTTAAATGCGCGTTCATGACTGTTTCTGGAAGCACGGAGGGGAGGGGGAGGGGGAGGAGGAGGAGGAGGAGGGAGGGTCTAGCTAGCCTCTGTTTTGTTTAACAACACTTCGAACATCAACAGGAAGTTACTCCACCCAGGATCGCTTAGAGCACCTTTAATATTCCATGATGCTTTTAGTAAAATAATACAGACTACTGCCACCTACTGGTATGGAAGAGTTATGTCCTCTCACACAGGCGCAGAACGTCCATGCAAGTTGGCTGTCAGCTGTAGTCTGTGCAGTGTGTTCAAGCCAGTGTTGCCAAGTCCGCGATTTTCCCGTTTTTCATGTCTGCGGGTTGAAGCGACCCCACATAATATGATATTTAGCCTCTGGAATGCGAACGGGGGAGCCCCCAGAAACGCGATTGGGCTAGTTTTGAGTAGCAATTGGGCAGGTTTTGTTGTAAAAACCTGGCAAACCTGGTTCAAGCGAAAGCAAACTTTTTAGCCTCGATGTGAGGTGACTAGGGTTGGGAACCGAGAACATGGTATGTGGTGTTTTTTGAAAAGAACCGGAACCGTGCAAGATTTCTAAGTTTCTGTTCCGAAAACAGTTCTGGTGTGATGGGTGGGCGAAGTGCAGGAAGCATATTCTGTAATAGAAACATCTCACCTCATGAATATTATAGCAATGAATGCACTGAAAAGCCCTCGTACTACTCAAATACATCAGATATCAATAGAGAGAGAGAGAGAGAAACACACAAAGCTGCACGATTAATCTTTAAAAGATTGTGTTCTCGATTTCATCACCCACATGATCTAATTCCTAAATGACAACAATTCGCCCATGTATATTAAACCTCTGACAAAAATAAAATCGTGACATTCAAATCTGCATTGGCGCTGCCGCTAATCTAGAGAGAGCAGTTGTCATGTTTAGATATAAAGAGCTTCATAAATAATCTTTTCAAACACACGGTATCACTATTTCTGTGTTACAAGTATTCCAATTATCACAGAAGTATACAAAAGTTTATTATTCAGATAGAAACGCTGATGTTACCGATCAAAATAGAATAAATCACCTTCTGTAAGTAACTGGACTTCAAAAAATGACTGTATCGATTGCATTGTTATGCCACTAGGTGGCAACAAATTACTGTTAAATGTATATATCACTGAATCATTCTTTCAGAAACAAGTGAAGTCTTTATGAATCCAATTTACAAATATATTCAGCTTCACCTGTCTGGATCTTACATGTGTGTTCAAGCATCTTATTTGTGTTGAATTTGTGGTAACACTTTACAATAAGGTCCAGTTGTTATGAACTAACCATATTTGTTAACGTTAGTTAATAAAAATCCAGCTGTTCATGTTACTTCATAGTTCATTTACTAATGTTAACAAATACAACTCTTGATTTTAATAATGTATTAGTAAATGTTGAAATCAACATTAACAAAGATTAATAAATGCTGTAGAAATGCAGTTCATTATTAGTTCATGTTAATGTGGATAACTGATGTTATCTAATGAACCTTACTGTAATTTAGCTAATTGAATTGTTGTATTATTAGTGAACTTGTTAAGATTAGCAGTATGTTAAATTCATTTTACAAGAATAGTAAACACAAAAAAGACTGTTTGAGTACTGTGCATTTTTTCCCTTGCTACTTTTTTTTTTTTTTTTTTATTGGTTGTTTAATTATTTTAATGGAACCGGAATCGGAACCGGAAATCGCTAGGTAGAACCGGAACCGGAAAATTTCTTACGATTCCCAACCTTATAGGCGACGCCACAAGCGTTTCAAATTACCCTTCAAATTATGCAAATTAATTTTGCAAACTGAAAATACGCCAAACGAAAACACGTAAATTTCGCAAAAACTACCATATATATTGAAAAAAAAAAAAAAAAAACTTTACACTTACCAGTGGTGGTTTTTCAATCAATCAAATTCTGTTATCGTTTACTCACCTTTGACATTCCAAACCCATATGAACCCATTTTTCCCCCAGTGGAACACAGTATGAGATGTTTATAAGAATATAAACATCTCTTTTCCATACAATAGAAGGGAATGGATATTTGATGGATATCAAAAAAGCATAAGGGCAAAATAAATGATATGGGTTTGAAACAACATAAGTAAGCAATGACAGACTTTTCATTTATTGCTTCACAACTCTTACCCTTGTGTTTCTAGTAAAAAATATTTTGAAATTATGGACTGGCTAACAAAAAATCAACCATCATACAGACAACTGACACAAATGACTGTTTGTCTAATGTCAAAATATGTTAAAAAATAAGAATAAACTTCATAATACACCAAGAAGAAAAAAATAAGAACGAGACAAATTTTATTAGTAAGATTGTCACCCAGCATGTCACCCAATATTTTCCAAACTAATCTACAGTATAAAACCTTGACATGGGTTCACTCACCACTCATGATTGCTCTGCAGTGGGTTAGTGCTGGAGATGAAGGACTGAAGTGGCCACAGGTAAAGCTCAACTTGTGCCAAACACACATGAAACAGTTTATTATATGGCCTGACTCTCTCACCCTCCATGTGACCCCATACTGAGTGACACTAGAGGTGAACAACATACCTTTTGGCCTGATCTAGGGCCAGTTTTCCCTCCATTGATCCCTACTTGATGGTCTGATCACTGATCTTAAATCAGCATAAATACTCAAATCAACAAACACCCCATGTGAGCACTACAAAGCTGACCCACACCGTAATCTTGCGCTCATCCTTTCCACTTTCCAATAGTCAACCAAAAGATCATCACCAGAAAACACACAAAAAAAAAACAGAGAACTGTATTTGTGAACTGAACATGATGCTTTTTTAAAGAAAGAAAAAAAGAAATTATTTGATGCCTCATCCAAAGTACCAGCTCAGTTAAATATTCTAAATGTTTAATTTTTTTATTATAATATATTTAGACACTTTACATTTTAAAACAACACAGCACGACTTACCATTTCTCAGCAGCTCTGTTCTGTTCTCCCGCGCGCGCTGTGGTAACGTCGCGTGCGGCAGAAGCTGGAGACTCCGCGATATTCTGCCCTCACAACAGTTTAAAGAAAAGAAAGCGTGGGAAGAGGAGGTAAGAAAAAAAACGACCTACTGCCCGATAGCGCGAAGAATCAACACGTTAATAAAGTCTCACTGGGGGAGGCGTTATACTGTGTGCATTCAGCGACAACACCCACTGCGCGTTTACTGATGGATTCATTTAATGACTGTGACTGTTCAATATCAGTAGCACATTGTCATTTAATAGGCTAGTATCTAAAAGTATTGTTTGAGAAATATGATCTTCATTAAATGATAAAGTTGCATTTTAAGTGACATTGATTTGTTGCACTGTGCATGAGCAAGAGACAAATATTCAGCGTATCTCATTACCAAGACAACGTGATTGCTCGCACTGGTTCAGGTCCAGCCTTGAGATCTGTGTGTGTGACCTTCTGCTCCGATCTACCCACTCACCACCTACACAGTGTCTTAGGTCTGCTCTGCTGTATAAATTCATCCCGC
Source organism: Chanodichthys erythropterus (assembly GCF_024489055.1). Classification (NCBI taxonomy): domain Eukaryota; kingdom Metazoa; phylum Chordata; class Actinopteri; order Cypriniformes; family Xenocyprididae; genus Chanodichthys; species Chanodichthys erythropterus. The sequence continues at coordinate 28,946,633 of NC_090226.1, forward strand.
TCTTTTCCTTGCTTTCCCCAAGGAGACTCTAAGGAATCTGATATTTAATGCAGCACATGCATTAACTTCATTATATTTTACTTGTTGCATTAGTTTTCTTTCATAATAAGTTGTGGTATGGAACACAGTTAAACCCAGTTGTTCAGGAATATCAGTGGATATAAGGTCGTTTTTTTTTTTAATTCTGCAAGAGTCACAAAAATTATTTGTATACAGAATACAGGTTTTTAGGAGCTATAACCAATTGACCATTCGCAAAGACCCACCCCCCTTAGTTACTGTTGCTTTGTCCAACAAGCAATGGCTCTGTCACACCACACGCAGTGAAAAATACATCGTGAAGCAAAGAGGATACTGACAACACATCAACAGTCAAGACAGAGCAGGTTACTTATGATATTAAACAAAGTCCCAGCTTTCAAATTGTGTAGTTTTTTTTTTTTAAAGAAATTCAAACAATAAAAACCATTTTGTGGCTCTTTAAAGGATTAGTTCACTTTCAAATTAAAATTTCCTGATAATTTAATCACCCCCATGTCATCCAAGATGTCCATGTCTTTCTTTCTTCAGTCGAAAAGAAATTAAGGTTTTTGATGAAAACATTCCAGGATTATTCTCCTTATAGTGGACTTCAATGGAGCCCAAACGGTTGAAGGTCAAAATTACAGTTGCCTTTCGATACTTCACTCGTACTACGTATGGGGAAAGGTCTCCTTTTTCCCCATTACTGAAGCCATTTTCAATAACGCAGTGTAACTGCATCATCATTGGTTCACTCATAGACAAGTTGTTGAACCAGTGACGGTGCGGCGTAGCTGCGCGAGCCTATGGCGACAAAGTGCGCGAAGAAGCCCGCCAAAACGGGTGGGGCTTATAGCTATATAAGCGGGCATTTCGCCATGGGATTTTAGTTCTCTCTCCTTCAGTGACGACGACGCATCTCTTCGCTGGACTCCTTCGCCGCCTTCCTGCTTCCGGCCGCCTCTCAGCGCGTCTCCTGCCATCATCCGCCGTTGATAAAAGAGCACATTTCCGCGGAGGCTACTCACTGCAGTTCGCCCGAAGGCCCCCGCACTTCAGTGGGGTGCTTCCCACTTCGGTCAACACGGACGACGCTCATGTCCTCTGAGCCGAAGTTATGTCTCTGCTGAGAGCGAATCAGGGTTCTTCAGCCGTTACTTCCTCGTCCCCAAGAAAGATGGCGGTCTCAGACCCATCTTAGACCTCAGACTCTTGAACCTCTCCCTCATGAGACGGAAGTTCAAGATGTTAACACTGAAGCAGATCCTCGCGCAGGTTTGTCTCGAGGACTGGTTCTGCTCACTGGACCTGAAAGATGCCTACTTTCAGATCCAGATAGCCCCCCATCACAGGCGAATCTTGAGATTCGCATTCGAGGGCGTGGCTTACCAATATACAGTCCTTCCCTTCGGGCTGTCTCTAGCTCCTCGCACTTTTACCAAGTGCATGAACGCGGCGCTTTCCCCACTGAGACAGATAGGAATCCGGGCTCTGAATTATCTCGACGACTCTGTCATTCTGGCCCAGTCGCAAACTGATCTAGAACGTCACAGATCCGTGCTCCTCAGCCACTTGGAGTGCCTGGGACTCAGGGTCAACTTTGCCAAGAGCTCACTACTCCCCAGCCAACGTATCACATTGCTGGGTGCAGTTTTCAACTCAGTACGTATGACAGCTGTAGTCTCGCCAGAGTGCGCCCTGGCCATTCAGCAGCTCGCGGCTTCAGTCAGGAACAAAGCCTACCTCCCTCTGAAGTTCTTCCAGAGGATGCTAGGCTTCTGCCTCCCCCAGTTCTGCAGCTCGGCCTTCTATGGATGCGGCCTCTGAAACACTGGTTGAAGTATCGGGTCTGTCCTCACGCTTGGCGGCATGGCCGCCTGCGTATCAGGGTCAATCAGGCCTGTCTGGCAGCTCTGAAACCCTGGACGAATCCTGTTTGGTTCAGTCATGGAGTACCCCTGCAGGCGGCGTTCAGAAGGACGGTGCTCTCAACAGATGCGTCCAACCTAGGTTGGGGTGCTCTTTGCGAGGACAGACCAGCCTTCTGCTCGTGGTCTCACAAGGAGAGCCATCTCCACATCAGCTGCCTCGAGATGCTGGCAGTGGTTCGAGCCCTTCACGCTTTTCAGGCCTACCTGACGGGACGCCACGTCCTAGTCCAGTTGGACAGCATGACAGAGGTGTTTTAAATAAACCACCAGGGCGGTCTTTCGTCCGCCATTGGTGATGCACTTATTCGCACTGGCGAAGCACCTTCTGGAATGGGCACTACCGAGGCTGCAGTCGCTCAGGGCGAAGCACATACCCGAGAGAACAAATTTGCAGTGTTGGGGAAGCTACTCTGAAACTGTAGTTTGACAAACTACAAGCTACTCATGAATTAAAGTAGTTAAACTACAGTCAAGCTACCCTTTTGAAAAAGTAGTTAGCTACACTACAAGTTACTATCAAAAAGTAGCTAGCTACATTGAAACTACTTTGATTTTTTTTTTTTTTTTTTTAAATGACACTGTTAATGAAGAATGTTTAAGTAAGATGTTTGGGGTTTAAAACAAAGCAATGCACTACAATTATGATTTCAAAGTATACTGTTTTATTTTGTAAACTATATCAAAAGATACAACACTCAAATGTAGCCTATATCTCACACTGACTTTCTTTGCAAGCTTTATATATAATACATTCAGAATTTTAATATAAGTTATGTTATGTGTAATATAATATGTTCATGCTTTGAGAGGACCGACCACCAATTGCACTCTGCAGTTTCAGAAGCGATATCTACATATAAATGCAGAATTCATGCTCAAAATTGCTACCATGACCATAACACGGGACTAAAATATGCAATAATAAGAATAATAATAAGCAATGTAAATGCAGACTAGAAAAATATTAGAATTTTTGTATCAATATTTTTGAAATTCTATTCCAATTATTTGTAAAATTACTTAAAATCTTAAATGTCTCACTACATTGCTATTCTTATTATGGTGGAGCCGTTGTTTACACATTACATCTGCACTTTACTATAGCATCCTCACTTATTTCAGAAGCACCCTCAATGATTTGATTCTGGAACCGGACCTGCACTTAAACCGAACCGGAACTTAAATTGGATGCACAGAAAAATGCAGGTTAAACTCACAGCACATGCAGTGATAAAACATTGAGACGTGAATCATGCGCTTCTCGCGTGAACATTCTTATACCCGAGCAACTGATTTTATTAGATCAGCCTTTGCCGTGTGATAAGTGCACTAAGCTATGTCGCGATTTTGTTTTCTGTTCAATTGGCGGATGCTTTGCCAATGCAATGACTCAAAACACCGCGTTAGTGATCTTATGTTCATCATAAAACGGCGGGACATATTAGACTAAGGCGGGTCACCACTGTAATAAAATAGTTTGCATACATTTGATATAGACTGCAATAAAGCAGGACAATCAATTTAAAAAGGCTATTATTCACCTGTATGTGCTTGAAGTCTTCGACACAGACAGAGTTTTAATCATTTGTTTATAAATTAAGGGTAACCTTTACTAATCGATTAGTGCGCTGTGAAACCCACTCCTGTCCTTTACATAATCAGAAGATCTCTTCTTCATGAAGTGCTGATGAACTGATAAAGCCGCAAGATGCGTTGTATAACAATAGATGGCGGTATAATGCACGGTTTTAGTTCGTGATCTGAAGACGCTGTGCTGCTTCAATGCATCGCAGGCTCATCAGAACGCAAAATGGAATGTAGCTTTTGGCTGCGCTACACTGCTGGTAAAAGTAGTTAACTACTGGAAAAGCTACTCTGTTTTAAAAGTAGCTGAACTACATACAAGCTACTGAAAAATGTAGTTAAACTAGTAGCGCCGCTACATGTAGTTAACTACTCCCCAACACTGCAAATTTGGGAGCAGATATGCTATCTTGGAGCAATGTTCCCTCAGACGAGTGGATGCTCCACCCCCAGACGGTTCTCACTATCTGGGAGTTCTTTGGGAGGGCAGAGATAGACCTCTTCGCCTCAGAAGACAACTCTCACTGCCCAATCTATTTTTCAAAGGAGGAAGATGGCTCATGACTGGTCCAGCCGCCTCTTTTATGCATTTCCCCCGCTCTGATCCTTCAGGTTATCAGATGAGTCAGGGAAGACAAGCACAGAGTCCTCCTGGTGGCCCCGCTCTGGAGGAGCCAAGTTTGGTCCTGAGATACCCCTTTTCCACCAAGGCAGTTTGAGTGCTGGTTCGGAGCCAGAGTCTAGTTTCAAATCAGTTCTTTGTATTTCGACACACAAAGCACCAGCTCCGAACCAGGAAAAGTGGTTTGTAAGTAGTACCAAAATATTGCTGGGCTAGAAGTAAGAACCGCTCAGGGGCTGGGGGCGGGGTTACTGTGACCAAGAAACTTGTGACCACCATTTTTGAAATAGCAGCTAATTGAGCCAATAGCAGCTCGATTGTAATCTCCGTTTATATACAAATTACGGCAAGCCTACGGCAATCTAGCGATGTAGTTTTGCAAAGTCATGAGCATCAGCAGTAGTGAAATATCCGTGATTGTTGATGGAAGGCTTGTTTGATATGCATCGGAGCAGCGCAGACCGATTCGGCGGGTGACATCAGATCCATGGGAGCGTTTGTAGAGCATACGACTCCTTGTGCTTTTGGATCGTTCTCGCAGAGCTTTGATGTCATGCGCCGATCGCTATGCGATGCCGATGCATCTCAAACGAGCCTGGTGTATTTGTGTTTGGCGCTTCGGCGCTAGCTTTGCTGTGAAAAAATGAAACGTATACAGTGACGTAAGTCCTGGCTCTCTGCTGGCTCTCTAGCCTGTGGAAAGGCAAACCGGTTCTTAGATGGCTCGTCAGTTGAACCAACTCGAACTGGCACTAGCACTAGCTCTGAACTAACACCTGGTTCGTGCTGGTGGAAAGGGGGTAAGAGCTGTTCAGGCTTTCCACGAAAGCCTCGTGGCCGATTCCCCTGAGACAGGACCTCCTCTATCAGGCAGACAGGACGATCTGGCACCTTCAGCCAGAACTCTGGGCTCTGCACCTCTGGTCCCTCGATAGAAGCCTGTAAACCTCCCAGGGGACGTGCTAAATACCCATCCACGAGACGCCTCTACGCCCAGAAATGGTCGGTCTTTGTTGACTGGTGCTCAGCACGCAACATAGACCCTGTGGAGTGTGACGTATCCCCGATACTGTCATTCCTCCAGGAGCTTTTGGATAAGGGTCTCACCCCTTCAACGCTCAAGGTGTATGTAGCAGCCATCGCAGAGTTCCACGATCCCGTCACTGGCCAGTCAGTGGGTTGAAACAGCCTCCTTGTGCATTTCCTGAGAGGTTCTAGGCGATTGAATCCCCCTCGTCCTCTCACTATTCCCACCTGGGACCTCTTCTTGGTCCTCAGAGCTCTCAAAGGGCCCCCCTTTGAGCCACTGCATTCAGCTGACCTCAGGCTCCTGATGCTCAAAACCGCTCTACTACTTGCTCTAGAATCGGTCAAGCATGTTGGCGACTTGCAGGCCCTCTCCGTGAGCCCTGAATGCCTCGAATTTGGGCACAACGACTCCAAGGTCGTCTTGAAACCCAGGCATGGTCTTTGGTCTCAAAGCAACGTCTTTCGCGTTGGATAGTCTATTGCTCTCTGCTACTCCTCTATGGGCCTTAACTGCCCCATATGAGTCAGAGCCCACTCCTCTAGAGGAATGGCTTCCTCGTGGGCTTGGTCCAGTGGAGTCTCTATTAAAGACATCTGTGAGGCGGCGGCTGGTCCTCGCCGTCCACTTTTGTCAGATTTGATCATTTGGATATCCCGACCTTACAAGCTCGGGTCCTCTCGGTATGATACAGCAGCCTCTGTCGAGCTCCGCATCAATGCATGAATTCATTCCCCATACGCAGTACGAGTGAAGTATCAAAAGGGAACGTACTCAGTTACTAACATAACCTCGGTTTTCTGAGTTACGGAACGAGTACTGTGTTACTTGCCGTGCCACGAGGCTGCGGCTTCAGTGTCGTCGCTTCAGTCGAATGACCTGAAATCCTATGCCGAAATGCCCGCTTATATAGCTATAAGACCCGCGGGCAGGCTTCTTCGCGTGCTTTGTCGCCATAGGCTCGCACAGCTACGCCGCGCCATCATTGGTTCAACAACTTTTCTATGAGTGAACCAATGACGATGCAGTTACACTGCGTTATTTAAAAAAGCTTCAGTAACGGGGGAAAAAGGAGACCTTTCCCCATACGCAGTACTCGTTCCGTATTATCAAGAGGAAGATGAGAGACACCAGACCCAACAAGGCAGATGACCTGAAGGCCGCTATCAAAGCAACCTGGATTTCCATTACACCTGAGCAGTGCCACAGGCTGATTGCCTCCATGCCACGCTGCATTGATGCAGTAATTGATGCAAAAGGAGGCCCAACCAAGTATTGAGTGCATAGAAATGAACATACTTTTCAGAAGCCTGACATTTCTGTTTAAAATATCTTTTTTTTATTGATCTTATGAAGTATTCTAATTTATTGAGACAGTGAATTGGTGAGTTTTTGTTAAATGTGAGCCAAAATCATCACAATTAAAAGAACCAAAGACTTAAAGTACTTCAGTCTGTGTGCATTGAATTCAGTTAATACATGAGTTCCACAATTTGAGTTGAATTACTGAAATAAATGAACTTTTCCATGACATTCTAATTTATTGAGATGCACCTGTATGTCCACAGACTTTCTCCTCCTGCTGGAGCAAGGGGATCGCTCTTTCAAGGATCACACAAGGGACTTTCTCGATCTGGTGTGCAGTTGAAGGCATGCATGCCCGTGAATGGTCCTCCAGGGAGCTTTGCCAAATATAAGTGACTACTGGATCAAAACAACTCACCGTTTACAGTCTGCATTCCGAATGAGGACATCACCAGCTACACTCGAGACCCAGAGCCCAGCCAGCCAACAGCCAGGCCTGCCATGGACATGCCAGAGCCCACAGCTGACTCAGAGCTCGAGCTGCCATGAAAACTGAGCTGGAGCGATTGCCAGAAACTAATTTCATCCTGGAGCCCAAGCCCAATGCAAAGTCTGTCAAGGTTTGTGAGCCAGCATTAGCATCTGTCACTGAGGGCATTTCAGTGGAGTTAGAGCAGTGGTCTCAAACTGCCGGCCCGCGGGCCATTTACGGCCCACCCTCCCCCTCTACCCGGCCCGCAACTAATCTCAAAAATAAAACATAATCCGGCCCGCTAAATTATTATTATTCCCTAGGTGCTACCTGACTGATACGTTCTATCATAAGGGGCGCCGTTCTATGGGGGCATTCACATATCGCGTAACATAAGCGGCCGCGCCTTTTCCAATGCGCTTTTGCTCCAGTGGCGTCTGTCGTTGCTATGCAACCATGAGCCGCGCTCTCAACGGCGTCGCTTCTATTATGAGTGCGCTTGCCTAAATCACAGTAAAAGCACTCGACTTTAAGTCACGAGCGTCAATTTAAAACCACCGAAAAGCGTCCGATGCAACCATTAAACGTTACCGATGCTCAAACGGCATCTTGGACAAATGCGCTGCCAGGTGTCTGTCAAGAAACAGAAGAGAGTACAAATGTATTCAGGGATTGTATTTGTTCAGTACAGTGTTGTTCAGTGCAAGATTTTAATGTTATTTAAGCTAACATAAAGTAAGGGAAAATACTTCCACTAAATGTTAAAAACTAATAATGTATGTAACAATGAGAGATTTTGACAAAATAAAGTTGATATATATAGCTCCAGTTTTTTGTTTATTTCTGACCCATCCACGCCACAAGTGTTGCTGGTTTTGTTTCTAAATTACATTTTTTTTTTCCATTCCATTCCATGCACTTTGTTGGATATGAGAAGTTGCACCAGACTATTGCAATTAATAGTATTATATAAGTAGGCTATATTAGTAGTATTATATTAGTAATAGTATTATATACTTATATTACACTCTGTAACAATGAGAGAGACACTGCTGTTTACATTTAGTATGGTAAATAAAATATTTATAGTATAGGTATAAAAACATTTTAGTAGGCCTAATGAAAGTAAATGAGAAATAATGCAAAGGAAAGTAAAAAAATGTTGCACTTTCTTGCGCTTGAATGTTAATATGGCCCTCCTATGAGGTGTCAATCACAGAAATGGCCCCCCGCCAATTTGAGTTTGAGACCCCTGAGTTAGAGGGTATGGATTGGAGTCCGTCCACACTCCTGCCACTGAGGTACAGAAACTTAGTTTGGTTGCTGTGGATTAATTAGATTATGAACTGGATGAGGAAGTGCATATCACTCATCACAGAATAAGCAGTTTGGTAGCTTGATACACAATCCAAACCACTGATTCGAAACAGATTCTTAAAGCTTCGAAGCTTCATGAAGCAGTGTTTTGAAATCATCCATCACTAGATACTGTTGAATAAAGTCGTTATTTTGTTTTTTTGGTGTGCAAAAAGTATTCTCGTTGTTTCATAACATTACGATTGAATCACTGTAGTCACATGAACTGTTTTAAATATGTCTTTAGCTTTCTGGGCATCTGAAAGTGTTAATTATCTTGCTGGCAATGGAGGCCTCACTGAGCCATCGGATTTGATCAAAGTAGCATTAGTTCTGAACCTTCTGTTGGAATACTGTGTGGATTTTTCTTAAACTCTATGTTTTGAATCATCTTTTTCTTCTTCATGTCTGTCTGCAACACTTGTTAACAATTAGCTTAAAATTTAAGTGATTGTTCATAGAAATTATTAGCCTAGTTAACAAAATTCTTTCAGGAACAATTACTTTACATAAAAGTTTTGACCTGTATGGTCTAAAGACACTCTCACTCATATTTTGATCCAATGAACACGCTAAGACAGCTTTAAAAAAGTAGGTTTTTCAAAATGGTGAAGAAAAAAAACCTGCATTAGTGTGAGTGAAAATTTTGACCTTGGGATTTGAAGTATTGTATAGAGACTCAAAATGTCCCATGGTATAAATTGAAAATGCCACCGTTTTCCATGGTGTCTTTAATTGGTGCTTAGCTCTTAGAAAGTTGTTTTCCATTGACGTCCATTGTAGGAAAATATGTTTTTATATGACAATGGTGCTTTCATAAGAAAACATTATGCAAAGTAATAGAATAAAAATCTAAGTACATTGATTCCATAGAAATGTACTGCTGAATGTTATTTTTAATTTTTGTGTGTGTGTGCATCTCTTCTTTAGGGTGTATAAAGACTGAAAACATGGCTTTAACATAAAACAGCACATTTCTCATTTCTGAAAGGTGACAACAGTAGATTGCATCGCTATGGTAACACAATGGCCTGCCAGAGTGTGGGTGGTATGTTGCATACATGTTCTACATTTAGCTACTGTAATTACACATTCAGCAGCTGAGAAACAGGCATGAAACGCATTGCACTACTAAATGAATTAGGCACAGTTAATATAATTATAAAAGGTTTGGACTATAGACTATATTGTATAGACTAAGTATTCTTATTACAATTTCTGGGTGTGTGTTCACAGTGTGTGTGTTCAATATTCACTGTTGTGTTTGTGCACTTGGCGCAATTTCCGAGTATGAGACACCATAAAGTGACTACACTTTAAGGGTTGGTTAAGGCATGAGGGAAGGTTCATCAGTGTATTTATAGATGTAATTACATGCAGGTATTTTTTTTTTAATTAAGTACAATGTAAGAACATTAACATGTTTATTTACATGCATTTAAATACATTATATCTAATGAGTAATTATGTACATAGTAGTTAAATACACTTAATATAGAGTGGGACTGAATATTTTATACACTATAAACATAGTGGTATTTTATTTCAGAGTGCTTGTACTAGTAAGAGAATGAGCAACAAATTTCTGTCTGGATACTTTAGATCAGATCAGAATGCTAGCAGCTGATCATGTGACTGGTTTGGAGATTTCAGAAAAAATTCAAACAAGATGGCGGCCTCTCAGTGGCTGTGGAGCGAAGAAAAGGAGAGTGAACTTATATCTTGTCATGTGTCAACCCAAAACAGGGAATTTGCCTCCTTTAATGCATAAAATGTAATGTGTGCAAGCTATAATTTAGCTATTGAATCTTTTCAGTTAAATACTTAAAAGACACATACTGTTTAACGTCTGTAGTGGGGTAGGCTGTAGGGTGTTTGCCACCTGAAAGTATCTTTTGACGTGACCAAATCGGGTTCAAATCCGCCTTTTGCCAAACTTGCTCTTCTCCCTTTTCCTATCACAAATCAGATTGGAAAGGCATTTATATTTAATAAAAAGTAAGAAAATATTTGAAAAGTTGAAATAAAGTGCCTAAAAAGTGTTAATAAAGTATTTATTGGGTTGGCAATAGTTTTGCTCCTCTCTGATTGGTTGCTGCCAACTGTCCGTTGCCCTAATTGACCCTTCGCAAAGACCCGCCCCCCTTAGTTACTGTTGCTTTTTCAGACAAGCCGTGGCACTGTCACACCACACGCAGTGAAAAATACATTGCGGAGCAAAGAGGACACTGACAACACGTCGACAGACAAGACAAACCAGGTTACTTATGATATTAAACAAAGTTCCAGCTTTCAAACTGTGTAGTTTTTTTAAGAAATTCAAACAATAAAAACCGTTTTGTAGCTCTTTAATGTGTCGTGACCATGGTCATGGCAGATCGCTGTAGTGCCTCAGCTCAAGAGGCTCGTGAACTGATCATCTCTTCCTACTAGTCCATTTATAACATAAAATAAACATGAATGAACATGAGAATGAATGTTGTTTCAAACACGGAAAGACGTAAATATACACAATTTTTCAAGTTTAACACCACCGAGGTGATATCTTCTAACTCCTGACTGCTTTGTCAGACAAAATGGCGGATTTGGCATTCTGACTGGTTAGATCGCTTGTCTATCAAACTCGCTGCAAAGGGTCAATTAGTTGCAATGTGTCTCACCAGGTTGACAGCAACATTGCCCAGCAACATTGCTCAAAAAGTTGCCTCATGTATCATTACCTGTGTTTGTAAACATTTTGTTTTATTTACATTATTTCTGAATGTAATAATATGTGACTTATGTGACTTGACTCCATGACATTACTCCACTGTCCTGATGCCTACACTGACCCACAGATGATGAGGGATAGGTAGGGCCGATGGCAAAAGAGACCATGGTGGAGCTGGCAGTTGCTACAGGTGGGCAGGCAGCAGACAAGACCAGAGGGGAGCCAGCAGCAGATGAGACCTCAGCGGGACCCAGAAGCTGGCCAGGAGGATGGTGACCCCACTGCGGAAACCAATGGAGTCCGAAGGGCGGAAAGACCAGGCGACACCAGAGGACCAGGAGACCAAGGCGGAGCCGTGGTGATGCGTGGCTGAGGTGGAGCTGGTGGACTGAGTTGGAGCCAGTGGGAGAGAAGACTGAGGCGGAGATAGAGGGGAGGAGCCATGGTGGAGGCGACTGGTCGACGGGCCAAAGTGGAGTAGTGGGCTCAGAGGCCAAAGCGGAGCCAGGGGATTAACACACCAAGGTGGAGTTGGGGACTGGGAGGCCCAAGGCCTCGCAGCACCGCTTAACTGAATCGGGCTGGAGGAGCCAAGGAGTCGGAAGCCATCATTGAGGAACTGGATGGCTTACTTGGAGGAGGAGGGAGTGGGAGGCTGGTCATAACCATCAGCGACAACAAAAACTTGAAGTTGGGCGGACAAAGGAGACTTGAATCTGGATGAAACCAGCGGTGATGAACAAGACCTGAAGCTGGGTGGGACCAGCAGAGACAAAGGATAAGAAGAATAAAACTTGGAGCTGGGTGGAACCATCAGCAATGAAGGAGACTTCGAGTTGGGCAAAACCAGTGACAACAAAGAAGACATTGAGCTGGACAGGACCAGCAGAGACAATGGAGAAGATGAAGAAGAATTGGAGCCGGATGAAAAAAAACAAAGGAGACTTGGGGCTAACAAACTAACAACAAACTAAAAGTCCATGAAAATTAAACTGAAATAATAACACGTGACAAACATATTCCATATTTAATTTATCAATCTTTGCTCACAGAAATGTTTGTTCAATATAAACATCTCATTTTAGTATTCTGTAAGTTAAGCTTGATGCATATATTTGATATAGTTAGCAGAACACTATTTGTGTTTATATACGAGTACTGAGTAACACTTTTTTTTAGTTTCCTCGTTACATGTACTTACCATAGTAATAACAGCAAATTATGCATAATTACATGCACCTAACCCAAAATCAAATCCTTACCTTTTAGTAAGTATATGTTGTTAATTAATATTACTCAGTCCTTAAATATATAACTACACTGTAACAATGATTAAAATGTAACCGAGTATTGTAGAAAAATGTGAGTAATTCTGTTCATACATCACATATCATATTCGTATCACATGGTTGTATCTAATATGCTCTAGAACATGGATGTGTTAATACACAGCTAGCATTTCCCTATAATTATTGGCAGCCCCACTTTTATAACACTTTATGAATCGCATCGAGCTACCTGGTTGCATGCTCACCTTTGCCTGCTAACATTAAAGAGATGAAAGTAGCCTAAAGTACAAAACTGCCTGGACAAACAGCAAAAGGTCAGGAAATAGATTTGTTGCTTTGAAATGTCACCATCTTCAAGCTTAATGTGAAGACACAGACATTTACAGCCCTGAACAAAGAGCCCATCAGAGACTCATTAGACATCAGAGCTGAAACACAGAACACTCCATTTAGTTCAATTACAATTAAAACATACAAATCATGTGCTAGAAGATTCCTTTATTCGCTTAAGTGAAAATATATCTTCATACAATCAAAATGCCAAAAAAAAAAATCTATCAAAAACACTTTCAAATCAAAAGAACAGAGAAAAAAAGAACTGTAGTTTCCTATTGTGCCAAATCCATCTTTTCCATGGTCAAAAGATACCACGGTAATATTGTTTTAATTAATAACAAAAAGAGGCATAAGAAGAAGAGTTACAAAAATGTAAAAAGAGAAATTAGTGGTCATTAGTGATTAATTAACAGGCTTACAAAAATGTGTATGTAGGTGCAAAGAGAAATGAGGTGACAATTCACTATAGCCCTTGGGATCTATAAATGAAATGATATGGAGTTTACAGGCACCATGATACAATCAGGAGTATATGTAGTACAGATAGTGTAGTATTTGGCATAAAGTGTAGCTAAAAGAAAATTAGTGTAGCAAATTATGGAATGCAAACCATTGTCCTCCAAGAGTGATAATTCACACACACTGTGGTTCAGTTAGAGTCAAAATGATCTATAACAGGTGACTGATCAAGTCCATACAGAGTGTAAATTGTTTTTTTGGAATCACTCTTTGGCTGAGGGAAGCTGTTTGTTTTTTATTATACATTCAATTAGCTCAACGAGTGTTTGAGATCTGCATTAGTGTTGCATCATGGACTGTCTGACTACTTCCTCCAGGGATTTTCTAGTGATGAGAAGCCTGACCACATCTTCTTTCTTCTTAGTGAGTCTTTTTCGTGCCTGATCGTGTGTCACCATGGTCATGTCCCAGCCATTCACCTGAAATTAACATTGAGAGCACACAAAAACTAATATGACATTTTATTCCACATAAACAACTATACACACACAGTATACACAGGAGGACATCGTTTTTATTGAATTGTTGGTATTTTGCCATTTTTATTAGAGAGAAAGAGAAAATTACATTGGAAAAAAAGGAACTACTGTCTTTTGAAAGGTTGCCAGACAGATTCAAACTAGTGTTTCCCGTATGAGCATTACAACTCATTTGCTAACCAGTTTTAAATAGCATGAGGGTGACTACATAAAATAGGTGAAAACTAATAACCTGACTAAGGACCTATTATGCCCTTTTACAAAGTTTTGATTTTGTTTTTGGGGTCTATTAATATAAGTTTTCATGCTTGAATGTTCAAAAAAAAAAAAAGTGTCAGTAATGCTCTGTTTAGTTCCTGTTTCTATAAACCCCTCCCTCCGAACAGTGCATTGTGCTCTAACAGGTCGGCTGGACTAGTGTGTTGTGATTGGTCAACTGCATCAAGCATGATTAAGAAATGTCACAGCCCTTACCATAACATGAGTTTCAAAACACAACTAATGTAACTAAGCCAGGCCCCACCTTGGGCAGGAATTATTTAATGAGGAATATTGTGATATGTATATTCCCAGAAGAAACTCAAGACTGCAAACGAGGCAATTTTAGAGAGTTTAGAAACAGTGCTTAATGATATAGAGAATAACTCCCTTTGTAGTGGACTTTGTGCTATAAAGAATAAGATATAAATGTAAAAAATATTAACAGGTTCTCTTTAAAATAAGTAACATACATAAGACATTGTAAAAAGGGCAAGTATTTGACAAATAAATGACAAAGCTCTATAAAAGTGTTCTAGAACAATTTAGAACAAAGGAAAATTTAACAAAATAGGACATTATTTCTCTTGTTAACTTTTAAAGAGTTAGTTTAGTTCACCCAAAAATGAAAATAAATGACAGAATTACGCACCCTCATGCCGTTCCACACCCATATAACCTTTGTTCATCTTCAGAAGACAAATTAAGATGTTTTTGATGAAATCCGATGGCTCAGTGAGGCCTCCATAGCCAGCAATGACATTTCCTCTCTCAAGATCCATTAATGTACTAAAAACATTTAAATCAGTTCATGTGAGTACAGTGGTTCAATATTAATATTATAAAGCGATGAGAATATTTTAGGTGTGCCGAAAAAAACAAAATAACGACTTATATAGTGATGGCCGATTTCAAAACACTGCTTCATGAAGCTTCGGAGCATAAATGAATCAGTGTATCGAATCATGATTCGGATCGCGTGTCAAACTGCTGAAATCATGTGACTTTGCCGCTCCGAACCGCTGATTCATGAAGCAGTGCATCACTATATAAGGCGCACCAAAAATATTCTCGCCGCTTTAAAATATTAATATTGAACCACTGTACTCACATGAACTGATTTAAATATGTTTTTAGTACATTAATGGATCTTGAGAGAGGAAATGTCATTGCTCCCTATGCAGGCCTTACGGAGACATCGGATTTCAACAAAAAATGTTGAAATCTTAATTTGCGTTCCGAAGATTAACGGAGGTCGTACGGGTGTAGAACGGCATGAGGATGAGTAATAAATGACAGAATTTTCATTTTTGGGTGAACTAACCCTTTAACTACAGTGCCAAGAGCAGATGTAAAGATTTTCAGTGACGTAATTTGTAGTAAAACTTGTGAAAACTTGATATATTCCATGAGTCATATACTACTTTTATGTTGCTTTTTCATTTATTGTGATGTCTGACAGCCTCAATACTCAGTTACTTTCAAAAAAAAAAATAATAATAATAATAAATGAATAAATAAATATAGAGAGAGAGAGAGAGAGATGTACGATTTCAAACCACATGTAAAAGTAAAATAGTAAGCAAGTAATGATTTTTTGGGAAACCACTGCAGGAAAAATAATAGACAACAATATAGACAAAAAACATGATGTCACAGCTCCCTCTTGTGGAGATTCATTTAATAAAATCAGGTTTTGTTTTGGAGAATAAAAGAGAAATCATCACTAATAACTTCTTACAACATGGATGACAGGTTTGGATCTCTCACCTGCATAATTTTGTCTCCTATCCTGAGACCAGCCACTTCTGCAGGTCCACCTTTAGACACACGTGTGACATAGATTCCCTGTGAAATACATAAAGTTACAAGGGTCACCTCTGAATTACTGTGACCAGAAAGTCCCCGGAAATGTCTCTGTTTTACAGCTTGTTCAAAACACCCACAAATACACTACAAAAACCCTGACCAACATAGCCTACTAGTTACCAGAGCAATGGTGTAGTAATTCTTTCCACCAACAGAGGGGGCTGCAAGCTACACTGATAACTTAGTAACCTGAAGAGTACTATTATAAATTATCCAAGAGAGACACTGTTATTGTTATAAGGTAGTCACATATTAGCCTAACTATTCATGTTAAATTAAAGTCACCATGAAACCAAAATTGACAATTCTTTTATAGAAAGTTGGAGTTGCAGTTATTATGAATTATTTATCAGTGCACATCATTTTTTTGAAAATCGTATGCCCTTGTAATCTTTAATCAAAATTTCTAACCCCTTTAATCAATTTCTAAAAGTTTTCAGGTACAAATAACCGCTCACACAGATCCGTGAAAACGACTAAAAACAAAGAAACATTATGTGCCTATAAACTGAACATGTAATGACGTCACCATTTCCACAAATTCACACTTTTGTAGTTTACACAAAGTCGATAACGCTATGCAGTTTTGCACATATGAATAAAAAAAAGAAAGGAAAGAAAATCAACTAAACTTAGTGGATAGAAGTAATAAAAAAATAGCATTAATAATAATAATATAGATAGGAACCAAAAATAAATAAAAACTAAAACATACAAAAATGTACTGCCTTCGTTTTTTTATTCGTAGATAATACGTGTCATTTCAGTTATATTTTGATCACTGAACTAGATAACGCCCCCAGTTAAAGGGTTAGTTCACTCAAAAATAAAAAAGTAAATTATTACTCGCACTCATATCGTTCCACACCCGTAAGGCCTTCATTAAATACGATGGCTCAGTGAGGCCTGCATAGGGAGCAATGACATTTCCTCTCTCAAGATCCATTAATGTACTAAAAACACATTTAAATCAGTTCATGTGAGTTCAGTAGTTCTACCTTAATATTATAAAGCGATGAGAATATTTCTGTGTGCCAAAAAAAACAAAATAACGACTAAACACTGCTTCGGAGCTTTAAGAATCGAATCAGTGAGTCGGAACAGTGATTCGTAAAGCTCCGAAGCAGTGTTTTGAAATAGGCCTATCACTATATTGTTGAAAAGTCATTATTTTTTAGTTTTTTTTTGGCACACAAAAAGTATTCTCATAGCTTTATAATATTAAGGTAGAACTACTGAACTTGCATGAACTGTTTTAAGTATGTTTTTAGTACCTTTATGGATCTTGAGAGAGGAAATGTCATTGCTCCCTATGCAGGCCTCACTGAGCCATTGGATTTAATAAAAAATATCTTAATTTGTGTTCTGAAGATGAGCAAAGATTTTACGGGTGTGGAACGACATGAGGGTGAGTAATTAATTAATTCATTTTTGGGTGAACTAACCCTTTAACATTTCAGACATCTGATCACTTTAAAGACACTGACCTCAGCAGCAGAAAGGAAAAATGCCTCACTCTAATATAATTAATTATAATTAAACATGATTTTTCACCTTGTCTGACTTGTCTTCAGAAAATGGATTCTGGCTTGCATCTTGGTCGATTCCCCCTCCAATGCTGAATCCTAATATTAAATTATCACCATCCCGTAGTTTTTGAATCTCAATTCGTTGCTGAAATAGAGAGAGAAAAACACAAGACAGCTGTCTTTATGAAGCAGGCACACTGAATTTATGTTTCAAAATGTACTTGGCTATCAACATAGGCAGTCTTTTTGAGAATGATGCCCAAAAATCCTGTCTGGGTAGGTGGTTCACTAGGATTTGAGACACATCCTACAGCACAGCTGTTCATGACCATATATGGCAGCACTACCTGAGGAAAACTCAGGAGCCACACCTGAGTGACATCAGCACAGTTTAAATATAGCAATGAACAGTTAAACCCTAATTAAAATGCATCGTTCAGTATTGATTGGATCTTTGTACAAACAGTAATTCAATGAGCCCACATACACTCTCTGGTTTCGCTCTCCCTTACGAAAATTACCATGGTATTACTACAAATAAAACCAAAACCAAAAAAACAAAAAACAAAAACATGGTCATTAAACCATGGTTTTGCCACACTAACCATAGTTTAACCATGGGATTTGTAGTGAAACTGGTTATACAAATGGTAATCAATCTGCCAAAAAAAAAAAAAAGTCACTTTTAACAAATAAAACCATGGTTAAATTTTATAAGGTCTGTTTTACTCGTAAAAAGTTTGGTTTTGTTATATTGTGTCCCACAATATTTTTTTATAATCTTAAAAAAAAAAAAGAGAGAGAGAGAGAGAAATAAATAAATAACAGTTTTTCACTTTGTTCGCCCCTGGCTAACGTTAGCCTAGCATGCTAACTATTTCGATTATATCAACTGTTAGCTTAAACTCAAATAAACTTTACTAAACTGTCCTGAAATGTCATAGATTAATGTTAGGAATAAAAATAAAGTTTAAATTAACCGCTTCTCACTCATTTTCGGAATTAAAAACACCAAAGCAGTGCACTAATGCTAGTGAAGCTTCACATGCTAAAACTTTCTCGAACACAAACTCACCACAACAGCTGTGACAGGCTGGCCGGGTATGAACGACATTTTCTGCTCGTTAAAAAAAAAACTTATAACCGGTTGGGTCTCCTGGGTGTTTATTTCAGTGATTTTCACTGATAACAATGTGAGTGATTGTGTTCGATTCCTCCTCTTTGTGTGTCATGATGGGGCTGGGCTGCACCACACACACCCTGCCCTCAAGTCTACGTTACACTTCTCTCGTATTATTCGTCTAATTCATTCCTTTACTTAATCACTTCTGTGAGTTGAGCATGTGTACATGTTGATGGGATTAATTAATGGGCATTTATACACAACTAAAACATTGATTTCGCTCTCATGATGTTGATAAGAGCCAGCACTGAATCACCTGCAGATGACGCTGCTTTATCAGTATTCATGTGAGAGTCAGCCACATTATCAACAAACCCAAAAATAGCCAAGGGTTTTCTTTTCAGCATTTGAAACAGCAGGTGGGTGGTATGATTATCATAAAGTGATATGATCATCATTTAAATTTCAGATTTTTTATGGATGAAAAGTAAAAAATAACAAGGTGGTGTAATTATCTTGTGACCATAATGAAGAAAAAGTCTCAACTTATTATTATTAAATAAAAAAGAAGTAAACCTAAGTTTAATTTTCAATTATTAATATTTGGAAAACCTTCAAAAGACAGTGTAGTATGACTTGAGAATTTTTATAAAGGAACTTTGTTTTTCCTCACTTAATGGACTACAAATTTATGAATGTATTCTAAATTACTTTGAAAAATTTTCCTTGTGAAAAACAAATACTGAATCTGCACTTGTAGTGTACTTCAAATCTTAGAAGTGTATTTTTTATAAAACATACTATATTTGCTATAAACGACTTAAGAGTACTTAAAGGATTAGTTCAATTTCTAATTAAACTTTTCCTGATAATTTACTCACCCCCATGTCATCCAAGATGTTCATGTCTTTCTTTCTTCAGTTGAAAAGAAATGAAGCATTCCATTCCAGGATTTTTCTCCTTATAGTGGACTTAAATGGCCTCCAAACAGTTGAAGGTCAAAATTACAGTTTCAGTGCAGCTCAAAGCGTTGTACACGATCCCAGACGAGGAATAAGGGTCTTATCTAGAGAAACCATCATCATCATTTTCTTAAAAAAATAATAAAATAATTATATATATATATATATATATATATATATATATATATATATAAGTTTTAACAATAAATGATCATCTTGAACTAGCTCTCTTCTCTATTAGAATTCTGGCAGTGTAGACATTGCTAAGTGTATTACTGCCCTCCTCAGGTCAAAGTTTGAACTAATTGGTATATACTTGCACTAGAATACTTTATATGTCAATTTAACTTTGAGCTGTGGAGGGCAGTAATAAACTTAGCAGTGTCTACACAGCTGGAATTCAAATAGAGAAGAAGAAGAGAGCTAGTTCAAGATGAGCATTTATGGTTAAAACATAATTTTTTACATATTTTTTAGAAAATGAGCGATGGTTTCTCTAGATAAGACCCTTATTTCTCGTCTGGGATCGCTGTAAACTGTAATTTTGACCTTCAGCCGTTTGGGCTCCATTTAAGTCCACTATAAGGAGAAAAATCCTGGAATGTTTTCATCAAAAATCTTAATTTCTTTTCGACTGGAGAAAGAAAGACATGAACATCTTGGATAACATGGGGGTGAGTAAATTATCAGGAAAATTTAATTTGAAAGTGAACCAATCCTTTAAAGAGAGCACACTTTCATAAATGTTTAACACACACATTTGAAAAATGTGCACTTTGTAATAAAGTTTCACTTTAAAGTAAATATTAAATAACTATGTTTTAATAAAATTTTGTCATACTTTAAATAAGTAACTACACTTATTTTGATGTGTTGACTAACATACTAAAGCACATACTTGATTTTAGAATTACAAGTAACATGCAGTTGTCTGAAAACACTACATTCAGTTTGCGCTAAATCATATTTTTAAATTATATTATTTCCATAATAAGTACTTGTACTTCTTCAAAAGGGTATGCTTTTATGAAACCTGTAAGTATAGTAAAGCAAATGAATAGATTTCACATAGTTTCACTAATCACGGAAATACAGTATTCATAAAATTCAGATGAAAAGTTGGACCAAATATCCTTTTATATTTTTAGCAGTTTGTTTATTTGACATTTTTCAATACACATCTGAAAATGCAACGGTCTTCTTACATAAGAGCTTATTTATTTATCATTCATTTTTTTAGTATGCAAAAATACTCAATACTTCCCACAGTCAGCAATGTAAAACTTTGTACCATTTTTCCACCCCAATGAAAAACTCACTAAATCTGTTTAAAAAGGACAAGACATGGTCTATGTTTGGAGTAGCATACTACCATACTACTCTTCATATTTCTTAGTAGGCCTAGTATGTATAATGTGCATAGTGTGTAATACCTGGATGGCCATTTGCCAACATATGCAGTACACAACCAGAACACACTGCACTGAATACTGTATCCCACAATGCAGTGTATCATATTTATATGATAAACATGCAATATGATGAGGTCATGTGACAAAAATGTAGCATAGTACTGTTCAGAACATGTAGGTTGCATATTTCATACTGTTTCACATAGTATTCAATATAAAGCAGTATACAGTAGTGTGCAGTTTGCAGTAGAGATGTGCCCAAGGCCTAAATCCGAATTCAGAAAGGCACGGAAAAATGAGTGACGCATTCTACGGAGTCCCTAAAGGGGGAAGGCTTGCTGCAGTAGTTGGTTATATCACAGATTGTACTTATCATGTGAAGATAGTAAGGAGAGATGACTGACAGGACGATGTCAGACGATTTGGTGTGCAACAGATCCTGAGCATCATTGACAAACATATTATCTTGTAAAATGTGTGGTCAGTACCGCCGCTCCCTTTACATAGAGTATGCGTGAAGGCAAATTTGAAAGTAAAAAGTGAGCACACATTCAAAAGTGATTTCGATACCCTGCATATTGATAGCATATTAAGTATACAATATTATTGAGATGGAACGCAAAAGCATTAAAATCAAATTTTTCCCATCACCATGTTAGGGGCTCTGTAGAATGTAATTTCCTTTCTGAACATATTCAGCTTCGGGCACATCCCTAGTTTGCAGTATGCTAGTATTCCGTTCTAAACATAGCCATTGACTGTTCACCATTGATTTTTCAAGTATATATCCCAACATTTTTATGCAGCCTGTTACAAAGATTCTTAATGTACATCTACACTAGTTCACTATGCTCTCAAAAAGAAGGTATTACAAACTCTTCTTTAAAGCTTTGGATCTGTGTCACATATCAGCTGACTTCTTCATAATCAGTCCTTGTTTTATCATTCATCTTGTCAAATGTTTTTGACAGAATTTGTTGATGCTCATGATGTGAAACATGAGGTATCCTGGTACTGGATGGCTCAATTTAACTGCATAGGAACAGAATCTTTTAGTCATACAGTATATACACAATCAACAAAACCAGCAACACTACATCTATCCACACAGTTACTGTGGAATCACAGGAGCAGCCTGAGACGGGACATGGGAACAAGTTCTCTGATTGTTCATCTACTGTCCAGGTGCGTATGGCCAGCTGATGGAGCTTCCAGAGAGCTGCATGTCCCGGATAAGCGTCTCGATTGGCGTCTTGCCTACCAGCCGCATAAAGAAAAGTTGAGAGATGAGGTTGGCGGGAACGGCTCTCAGGGCAGGCAGTCGCAACAGGAGTCGGCCGAAGCGCTGGGGCTGACCCGGATACTGCATGCGCTCGTACTCGGTCAGGGCCACCTGTGCTTTCTCCTGCAGGCTCTCGATGTGCGCCGGATCTGACAGCCCACATGCGTCTGCAGGGAACAGAGAGTTTACAACACTGGAAGTGAAACAACAGTACACAGCAAGCACAATGGACATTTGGAAATGTTATTTTCTCTTTTTCAAAGATGTGTTTCAGAGAAACACTTGGCCTGACTGGGCCTCTTTACTTTTTATCTGCAAACAACTTCCTAGAAAACTAAAATTTGACTT
Source organism: Chanodichthys erythropterus (assembly GCF_024489055.1). NCBI lineage: Eukaryota > Metazoa > Chordata > Actinopteri > Cypriniformes > Xenocyprididae > Chanodichthys > Chanodichthys erythropterus. The sequence continues at coordinate 28,969,067 of NC_090226.1, forward strand.
GCCTTTTTACAAACTAAATAGAATTTTACAGTTTGTGAAGAGTGGCATTTACTGGTGCAAAACTTGCTGCCACTAAGGTGTTCTGAATGGTTTTTGCACATAGATATGCATTAACATGTTCTTCCATGTTTTAGCATGTTACTATGCCCTTACTGACATGTTCTGAGTGTTTTAAACATGTTGCTATGTGTTAATGTGTTCTGAGAAGTTTTAGCATGTTGCTATGTTTTTACTAGCATGTTCTGAGTGATTTTAGCATGTTGCTATGCGTTTTTATGTTGCTATGCCTGTACTAATGTGTTCTGAGGGGTTTAGCATGTTCCTATGCCCTTAATAACATGTTCTGATTGATTTTAGCATGTTGCTATGCCTTTACTAACATGTTCTGATTGATTTTAGCATGTTGCTATGCCCTTACTAACATGTTCTGATTGATTTTAGCATGTTGCTATGAGTTAATGTGTTCTGAGAAGTTTTAGCATGTTCCTATGCCTTCGCTAACATGTTCACAGTGATTTTAGCATGTTGCTATGCCCTTACTAACATGTTCTGATTGATTTTAGCATGTTGCTATGCCCTTACTAACATGTTCTGATTGATTTTTGCATGTTGCTATGCCCTTACTAACATGTTCAGAGTCATTTTAGCATGTTGCTATGCCCTTACTAACATGTTCTGATTGATTTTAACATTTTGCTATGCCTTTACTAACATGTTCTGATTGATTTTAGCATGTTGCTATGCCCTTACTAACATGTTCTGAGTGTTTTAAGCATTTTGCTATGCGTTAATGTGTTCTGAGAAGTTTTAGCATGTTCCTATGCCTTCGCTAACATGTTCAGAGTGATTTTAGCATGTTGCTATGCCCTTACTAACATGTTCAGAGGGATTTTAGCATGTTGCTATGCCCTTACTAACATGTTCTGATTGATTTTAGCATGTTGTTATGCCCTTACTAACATGTTCTGATTGATTTTAACATGTTGCTATGCCCTTACTAACATGTTCAGAGTGATTTTAGCATGTTTTTATGCGTTTTTATGTTGCTATGCCTGTACTAATGTGTTCTGAGGGGTTTAGCATGTTCCTATGCCCTTAATAACATGTTCTAATTGATTTTAGCATGTTTGCTATGCCCTTACTAACATGTTCTGAGTGTTTTAAGCATGTTGCTATGCCCTTACTAACATGTTCAGAGTGATTTTAGCATGTTGCTATGCCCTTATAACATGTTCTGATTGATTTTAGCATTTTGCTATGCCCTTACTAACATGTTCTGAGTGTTTTAAGCATGTTGCTATGCCCTTGCTAACATGTTCAGAGTGATTTTAGCATGTTGCTATGCCCTTACTAACATGTTCAGAGTGATTTTAGCATTTTGCTATGCCCTTACTAACATGTTCAGTGATTTTAGCATGTTGCTAAGCCCTTACTAACATGTTCTGATTGATTTTAGCATGCTGTTATGCCCTTACTAACATGTTCTGAGTGTTTTAAGCATGTTGCTATGCCCTTACTAACATGTTCAGAGTGATTTTAGCATGTTGCTATGCCCTTACTAACATGTTCTGAGTGTTTTAAGCATGTTGCTATGCCCTTACTAACATGTTCAGAGTGATTTTAGCATGTTGCTATGCCCTTACTAACATGTTCTGATTGATTTTAGCATGTTGCTATGTATTAATGTGTTCTGAGAGGTTTTAGCATGTTATTATGCCTTTACTAACGTGTTTTGAGGAGGTTTAGCATGCTCCTATGCCTTTACCAACATGTTCAGAGTGATTTTAGCATGTTGCTATGCGTTTTTATGTTGCTATGCCTGTACTAATGTGTTCTGAGGGGTTTAGCATGTTCCTATGCCCTTAATAACATGTTCTGATTGATTTTAGCATGTTTGCTATGCCCTTACTAACATGTTCTGAGTGTTTTAAGCATGTTGCTATGCCCTTACTAACATGTTCAGAGTGATTTTAGCATGTTGCTATGCCCTTACTAACATGTTCTGATTGATTTTAGCATTTTGCTATGCCCTTACTAACATGTTCTGAGTGTTTTAAGCATGTTGCTATGCCCTTACTAACATGTTCAGAGTGATTTTAGCATGTTGCTATGCCCTTACTAACATGTTCTGATTGATTTTAGCATTTTGCTATGCCCTTACTAACATGTTCTGAGTGTTTTAAGCATGTTGCTATGCCCTTACTAACATGTTCAGAGTGATTTTAGCATGTTGCTATGCCCTTACTAACATGTTCAGAGTGATTTTAGCATGTTGCTAAGCCCTTACTAACATGTTCTGATTGATTTTAGCATGCTGTTATGCCCTTACTAACATGTTCTGAGTGTTTTAAGCATGTTGCTATGCCCTTACTAACATGTTCAGAGTGATTTTAGCATGTTGCTATGCCCTTACTAACATGTTCTGAGTGTTTTAAGCATGTTGCTATGCCCTTACTAACATGTTCAGAGTGATTTTAGCATGTTGCTATGCCCTTACTAACATGTTCTGATTGATTTTAGCATGTTGCTATGTATTAATGTGTTCTGAGAGGTTTTAGCATGTTATTATGCCTGTACTAACGTGTTTTGAGGAGGTTTAGCATGCTCCTATGCCTTTACCAACATGTTCAGAGTGATTTTAGCATGTTGCTATGCGTTTTTATGTTGCTATGCGTTAATGTGTTCTGAGAAGTTTTAGCATGTTCCTATGCCTTCACTAACATGTTCAGAGTGATTTTAACATGTTGCAATGCCTTAACTTTTTCTTTGAGTTTTAGCACGTTGCTATGCCTGTACGAGCATGTTGCTATGCCCTTACTAACATGTTCTGATTGATTTTAGCATGTTGCTATGTATTAATGTGTTCTGAGAGGTTTTAGCATGTTATTATGCCTTTACTAACGTGTTTTGAGGAGGTTTAGCATGCTCCTATGCCTTTACCAACATGTTCAGAGTGATTTTAGCATGTTGCTATGCGTTTTTATATTGCTATGCGTTAATGTGTTCTGAGAAGTTTTAGCATGTTCCCATGCCTTCACTAACATGTTCAGAGTGATTTTAGCATGTTGTTATGCCCTTACTAACATGTTCTGGTTGATTTTAGCATGTTGCTATGTCCTTACTAACATGTTCTGAGTGTTTTAAGCATGTTGCTATGTGATAATGTGTTCTGAGAAGTTTTAGCATGTTCCCATGCCTTCACTAACATGTTCAGAGTGATTTTAGCATGTTGCTATGCCCTTACTAACATGTTCTGAGTGTTTTAAGCATGTTGCTATGTGATAATGTGTTCTGAGAAGTTTTAGCATGTTCCTATGCCTTCAGTAACATGTTCAGAGTGATTTTAACTTTTTATTTGAAGTTTTAGCATTGTTGCCATGCCTGTACTAATGTGTTCTGAGGGGTTTAACATGTTGATATGGCCTTACTAACATGTTCTGATTGATTTTAGCATGTTGCTATGCATTAATGTGTTCTGAGAGGTTTTAGCATGTTGTTATGCCTTTACTAAAGGGTTCTGAGGGAGGTTAGCGTGTTCATATGCATTTACTAACATGTTCAGAGTGATTTTAGCATGTTGCTATGCCTGTACTAATGTGTACTGAGGAGTTTAGCATATTGCTATGCCCCTACTGACATATTCTGATTGATTTTTGCATGTTGCTATGCATTAATGTGTTCTAAGAAAGCATGTTGTTATGCCTTTACTAACGTGTTCTGAGGGGTTTTAGCGTGTTCCTATGCCTTTACTAACATGTTCTGAGTGATTTTAGCATGTCGCTATGCATTAATGTGTTCAGAGAAGTTTTAACATGTTGCCGAGCCTTTACTAACATATTCTGATGTTTCTATGCGTTAACCTGTTCTGAAAGGTTTAGCATTTTGCTATGTTTTTTGATTGATTTTAGCCTGTTACTAAATATATACTGTACCAACATGTTCTGACTGGTTAATGCACTATGCTGTTAAGGTGTTCTGAGTGGTTTTAGCAGATTGCTAAGCATTTACTAAGATGTTCTGAGCAGTTTTACTAATTTTCTATGTAGGTAAAAATGTTCATAGTGGTTTTAAGCAAGTAGCTATGCAGTTTCTAGGGTGTTCAGGGGCTTTCTATGTGGTTACTTAAGTAAAAATATTTCACCCCAAAAGCCCAAGTTTCTGTGATAGTTATAGACGTGGCTATATGCCTTTTGAATGTGTCTATGGGATTTTGTTCCGTCTGGCAGGCGAAAATGTTTGATAACCTGCAATGTAATGGTACTCTCCTCCAAGACAATATCTGTGTACAAATAGTGTAGGATGAGTCTCAACGAGGTAATTCAAATGTGTATCCCTGAGTATGAACAGTAGTAATTGCATTTCTATGAATATCTAGTTAAATATTGATTGGGTGAGAATTCTACAAGACTGTACTTTTGGAATACATTTCTAACATAGGTTCACCACTCACCTGGTGAGAACAGAGCAATGGCTTTCAGACAGCTGTATTCAGCAGAATCCACCTGCAGTCGTGCCAGCTTGTCCACCTGGTCCTGGAAGACCCGCACCTGGTCCATGAAGGAAACGACGCGGTCAGCGGGCATGGGGGAGGAGTGAAAACCAGCAGCTGCTAGTAGGGGGGCCGTGTGCAGTGGCAGAGCCGATTGAGCTGCATTCAGGATGAACAGTTCACTCCAGCTGAGCCTCAGAAGGGCCACCTGCTCCGACACGGGCAGGTCAGGAAAGTATGGGATATTCCGGGCCCACTCTATGGTACTGAAGAGCAGTCGGGCTGCCAGCTCACATATATTGTCAATCCCCATGATTGAGCTGTTGGCTCCTGGGAGCTGCTGGCCGCATTGGGCTCCATAGCGGCTGTTGGGGTATGGCTCTGCTCTCAGCAGCTGAGAGATGAGTTCAGACACTGGCTGACCATTGAAGAAATCAGCACCCATGCCCGGACCTCCTCCAACATCACCACCTGCTCCAACTATGGAGGCTGGGCTGATGCCTGCGTGGGAGGGAGGAATTCGACCACGCTGAACCGCTGGAAAATAAAAGAAAAACAAAACAGAGAGAAAGGAAACATCAGTATAATGATTATAAACAAATAACTTCCTATTCCAATGAGGCAAGTAACATGAATCTAATAAAGTTATGTAGGAAATTGTTTGTTCAGGACAACACAGTCAGATATTTAATATAAATAAACAAGAATATGCAGAATGTTACATTACATATATACATATTAGTCGACTACTGGTTTGCTGACCTTCTTTCCTCATACCGACCCGGAAACACTTCTTCAAACGGCAGTACTGACACTGATTACGGTGGTGCTGGTCAATTTGACACTCTCTGTTCGACCTGTGAAGGTATTTAAATACATTTGAGTCAAGATAGTACATGAGATAATGAACAATTAAGATTTATCACTTTTCAAAAGGTAATGAGCGTTCAAATAAACAGTGAAACTGCAAATATGTGTGAACATCACTATTTACAGGTTTGATTAGTTTTGTAATGTTGCATGATTACAACAAGATCAAATCCTTAATTAAATAAAATGTAATCATATTTTCCCTAAATATTATTGAAATCTCTGCTTGGGGTACATTTACACGATAAAGATGTACTAAAAAAGTTTTTCGCGTACAGACGACAACATTGTCAAAACGGATGCACGAAAACAACTAAAAACGCTGTATTACGCATGCCAGGCCAGTAGTTGGCAGTGTCACTTTGTAAAGAAACACTACACGACAATAGACTGAACACATAGTACATATATGCGTGACGTCACTGTTTTCACAATTTCGCATTTTTGTAGTTTACGTAGAGATGATAATGGTATCCTTTTGAAAAACCTGCATTTTGAATCCCTATTTTTTAAAGTTTGAGTTTTCAGGCCCCAGTTTGTTAATGTTCAAAAGACAAAAAAATTCTAAAGCTAATGGAAAAACACACTAATTACTAAAAATATTTTGCTTGCAGGTTATAATCCACCATAAACCTGAATGTATTGGTCATTTTTGTGAATTAATCTCTGTCCTTCGTGAGCTGTCATGTGCGAAGAGCTCTCAAGTGATTCTCAGGTAAATTATCAGTCGCATAACCTTGGCACAAACGCAAAGGACACAGTACTGTTCATTCATTCCTAAAGTTCCCATGGCAGCAGGGCTAATGTTAGATCTGCTGTAAGAGACCAATTATAACACAACATGCACAATTGTGTTTCGACAGCCATGTATATTTGTGCAACATTCAGCTGTAATGGCTGGGTATTTTTGTGGAAATGAAATGTCACATCGTGCTCGAAGCAAAACAATCACTTCCAATCAAAAATGTCTAATGTTTGACACTGACAGTTATGTGGAGCAGGACTTTATACCAATGAGATCATTAGTGGGCAGATCTAATCATGGCAGCGGTGCAGATATAAAACAAAAAAAACAATGCAACCAGCAAAATGCTCTGTCACGGTCGCAGTTGGTTAGGACAAAAACTCAGGTTTCAGGGACAGGTGGTTAATTAACTGTTGGTTACGCTGTTGTACATTTAAACTCTGCTCAACTTTGTTGCAATTTCTGTTACACCTTTCACCTAAAAATTTAAGCTGAAAATGACTTGTCGTTGTCAGTATGAGCACTCATCAATGAAAAAGCTCGGCTGTGACCGACATCGCAAACTTTCTTGAGTAGGTGTTTATTTTAAATAAGTAATTATTTATTAATAAAAAGTATGTTCTATATAGTATGAATATGTGTAGTCTGGATGTAATCCGGATGTACTACATCCACCATGTTGTCATTGTCATGTGACCTACCAGACAGTTGCGTCGCTTCACTGCCATTTAAAAAGTGTTCATTGTATCCACACTTCAGAATCTCTTAAAATTGATTAACATGATTACTTTATTTATTCATCTCCTTTATTACAGGCTCTGATTCACAAATATGTAAATGTTCACGTACATACACTAATTTAAATATCAGTATAAGGGGTTAACAGAGTTCACAGAAAGTTCAGCCAAATTCCTTTGCTGAGCTGCATCTGGAAACTGAACCTGTGATTGGCTGTTGTGTCTGACCAATCACAAATCATTTAAGGGGAGTTGGAAAACACAAACTTGTTTGCTAAACAATGGAAGATGGTGTGAAGGATAATGCATCTGTGTTTCTCACCTGCAGGTGTAGTTGAGGTTCCTTCTGATGCTCCTTTTAAAGAAACTCTTGCACCCTTCGCAGGTGAAAACACCATAGTGCTTCCCGCTGGATTTGTCTCCACAGACCACACAGTCCACCACGCAGGCCTTGTCCTCCTCGCCACCTTCCACGTCACTGTTCCCTGCCCGGGGCGAGCTTCCCTCCTCCTCCCCCCGCAGGTAACCTTTCTCACTCAGTCCATTAGCGCTGCCGTTGGGGTTGGCCCATCCCCCGCTCACCATGGCCATCTCTGTGTACACCAGCCGGAGCTGCTTGAGAAACCTTCCCGCGTCGAGAATTCAGAGCCGCCCCAGAGCGAATCCCTTTAAGCTGCAGACAGTAAGCCGAACAAGTCAGACTTGGAGGAAAAACACGTTTAACAGGACTCTGAAGACCTCCAAGGCTTACCAGGCTGACATGTTATTGCTGGCAATGTCATATCAAAATTCCGTCAGGGGAGCGATCATCCCTGTTGCTTTTCTTCATGTCCCCTAACAACAAAACCTCTGAAGATCTCAAGATCCCTTTCGATTCAATGAGCAGTTCAGAGTTGGACAGCTTACCTCGCCCTTTTCACAGGAAACAATAAATTGCACATAAACGCACCCAGACTTCAGGGAAAAAGACAAGCTCATCCACATGCTGCACAGCTATGAGCATGGATAAAATGAAACGCCTTCCTTCTCAGCTAGCAGTCACTGTGACATTACACTAAGAAAACCAAGTCGACATGCCCCCTAGTAACCAACAAGTTAAACCAGTTCCTTCAGTACTGAGAAACACACCGTTGTGTTTAGAAACGTTGAGGGTATTGCAGGTCAGTTGGGTAGGTTTGACTCAGCCTGCAAGTGTAGTTCAGATTGATTTGTAATCATTTTAATCACCTAATCACAAATTAGGTTACTTAGTATCCTGATTGTTTCTCCTAGACGGCGATATGATTAAAAGGAGAGCAAATACAAATTTTAGATTAAGCCTTCTGCTGAGAAGAACATCTCTCTAATCTCATAAGTGTCTTCTCCAGAGTTTCTCCAAAAGATACCAAAGTCTTTGAACTCGCACATTTCTCATAAAAATCTTCCGAGACCAAATTACCTGAGATATCCACATTCATTTTATAGCTTTATGATTTAATTGCACATTAAAAATGGTCTCATTTGTGTCTACTTTTACTTTTTCTAAGTAGGAGAAACATTTGAGATGAACTTGATAACTGAAAAACTCCAGTCCCCTGAGCTATGAAAGAGCAATAAAATTATCTCAACTTCATGTAATCCAAAAAGAAACTGCCTCCTTCAATGAAGAGTTGATTTCCAAACAGCACAAAACCACAATGCCAAACAAGCAGACAGCAACCTGGTAATGATAAACAGAACTCAGCCCCCACCCTGCTCCTCAAGGATCAAAGTTCAAGAAAGTTCCTTGGTCTTTCTTGTTGTTAAACAACACAATCCTGAATGCTCTTTCAACTTAGTTCTCACAGTAGAGAAGGAAGCACCTTTTGGCCATGCAGAGGAAAGTCTCAGTACGCTCTGTACAAAATAGGACAGAGAGTCCTTCCGTACCTTGTGTCGTCAGTGCCGGTTCGTCCAGCCGTATGGTCTCCGAGGCCTCAGCATTTCCAGGAACTGATCCGAAGCTCTTTTAGCCGTCTGCCACTTCCCGTCCCCTGCCTTTCTCCATTCATCAGTAAATCATGAGATCCAACAGTCAGGAGAGACAGCTGACCCGAGCGTCTGTGGTGACTGGCCAACAAACCTCGCTCTGTTCTCTGTCTCTTTCTCTCTCTCTCTCTTAGTAGTGGCGGGTGAGCGAGCGTGTGTCTGTGTGTTCAGGGATTTGACACTGCTATTCAAGCCCTCTGGTTGCCATGGTGCTGCCTGCCTTATAAGGGTAATAGAGTCAAAGAGCAGTGAGTGGGCTGTAGCCACTCTACACAAACAACCAGGAATGTGTTACCACACACACGGTTAACCCCTCAAGGGATCACCATAGGTACACTTAGCATGCATCTTAGGATGGTGAAGACTTCCTAAGTGAAGATCTCAATATCAGAAGGTAATGATAAGTTGTGTTAGCGTGATTAAAATCAAATCACATGACAGAATGCAGCCAAAGATTTTCTTTTCAAAGCTTGTTCCTGACCAAACTTTAGCTTGGACAGTGTCAACAAACACATTATTATTTCACCAGTCATAACCTAATATTATAAAATAAATCTTTATTTAGATGTATTCTGGAAGAGCATTTTGTGCTGAGCTGCTGTAAATGTAGTGTATTTATGCAGTGAAGAGCTTAGAGCTGTTTTGTTAATCTGATTTAGAGCTTTTTTAGATCACTCTCTGTGGAGGAAGCTCATGGAAATCTTTTTGTCTTCTCATCTGATTGTTTTGGCTTTTACCCTACTGAGAAAACCGTCTTAAAGCATCCGAAGCTGATTTGGCCTTATTTGGTTTAGGTTGCTCTAGTTTGTTTCCAAGCGTGACCTACTGACAAAACTCTCCTAAAACCAGAAAAACAAAGTTGTAAAATGTCAGATGGTACAACCACAAAAGTTTAAAAACGTTATTTTTTTAGTAGCTATATCATGTGAAGATGCTACTTGTAGCGGATCATTTATAGCCTTTTCTCACAGCAGCTGAAATAATTTTGCTGGTGGATTGTAATCCAAAAAGGTCCAAATGACAATCATCAGTGACAACTGAGATTCACTCGTATTCAAAAGCAAAAGACTTCCAACTGCGGAGTGGCTACAGAAATTGAAATCTACAGGTAACGCTAATACACACTAAATACACATAGTCACGCAATGCTGATGTCGTTAACATTAACAATTTGAGAACAAAGTATAACAGTAATAATAATTTGCACGGTTTGACGTGATCCGAGCTCGTTAGATTTAATCATCATTGGCAGCGTGATTTATTGTAGGCCTAATGCTTTTTTTCTCAATTGGTCAGAACAAAAGTAGCAGAAATGTTACTTACTTGTTCAGATGATATTTTCCGGTGAAAATCTTTATTTTGGTCATACTTCCAATCTGTGTTTCTGAAGTACAATATCCACACCGATGCGGTGACTGACACCAGACATTAGATTCATCGATTCACCGATGCACGACGCACTTAACGATAATAATTCCACATATAACTGCAATTGCAGGTTTTAAACAGAGATGGCGACAAAGAGGCAAATCTTACAGACTGCAGCTTTTAATATTTTCACTTTGGAAAAAAATGTTTGAACATACAGTAATTATTATTTCAAACTGGATCATTTTATTTCTTTTCCTTATCATGGACACTCTTAAATTACTTCTTGAAGATACAGTATATTCTTATACAAATTGATGCTATTTCTTTGTATCTTTTTCCAAGTCATGTTTATTTTTTATCCATTTACTGATTTGTGTTCTACAAATTTCAGATGGCACCTTTTGAGCCATTTGTTCTCTGCTCTCTTTGCTTGCTTGGCTGTGTTTGTTTTCACTCTATGTGTTTCCAGGTTTCTGGGATTGAATTGTTTGAATCCTTTGATCCAGAATGCAGCCTCTCCTGAAGTCTGATTAGTCAGTATCCTTGCAGTCTTTCTTTCCAACATACAAAAGGCAATATATCTCTGATTATCATTGATCATTTACCTAGTATGGCCTGCATAAACAGGAACTTGGTTTACCTCAAGGAAGTATTTTAGTGGTAACTTTTTTTTCCATTTCTGTCAGCTTTGTTCTTTGTACAATGAACCAGAGCTGTTTATGCATGGAGTCCCCATTAAAGTTGTAAAAGAGACCAGGTTTCTTGGTATCACCTTTTACAGCAAACTGTCTTTGATTCCACACATTAAATAACTTAAAAACAAATGTTTTTTAAAGGTTTTATCCAAAACCAAACGGGAAGCAGACAGTTCAACTCTTATGAATTTGTCCAGCTCAAAGCTGGACCATGGAAGTATCATTTATGGATCAGCCAGGAAATTATATATACGACTTTTGGATACTGTACACCACCAAGGCATTCGATTGGCTTTAGGAGCCAGTCCAAAGTTTATATATGGAAGCCAATGAACCTTCCTTGGAAATCAGGCGACTAAAGTTGTCTCTACAATCAAATTTAAAACAAATAAGGAAAATCTAGCCTATTCAGCTTTTTTCTTTGCGAGAAAATTCAAAAATATTGAAACCATGTTACATCCATCCATTTGGTCTACTCATTAAAACCCATCTGGAGAATCGGAAAGTGAATATAAACATTTTGGAACAAACACATTTTTCACATTCCTCCATTCAAAATCTATCTGGATTTAGCAAGAAACCAAAAATCAAAACTCATCCAAATGATTATCACCAGCAATTCTTGGACACAACAAAATACCCCAATATACACAGATGGTTATAAATCTGGAAATCAAGTAACAGCAGCTTTTGCAACAAATCAACTACATCAGGGTACACGCATCCCTGACCAAAGTTCAGTTTTCACTGCAGAGGCAAATGCTGTATTATTGGCACTGAAGTTCATTGAGATTTCTTTGCAAAAGGAGCATTTTTTAAAAAAGAAAAATAATAATAATAACTGATTCAAAATCATGTCAATCTATATAAACTGATCACCCAACAACTGTTAAGATTTTAATCAAATTGTCATCTCTTGAATCAAAGAATTTTAATATTATTTTCTGCTGGGTACCTGGTCACTCAGTAATCTCTGGTAATAAGCAAACAGACAGTGCTGCCAAAAAAGGCATTATCTACAGAACCAGTAAAATTCTCTATACCTTTTACAGATCTGAGACCAACATTAAATGCATGCACCAAGAATAAATGGCAGTCAGACTGGGATAAGTGCTTAAACAAAAAATTACCTTAAATAAATCTTGATGTGGGAAAAAAAAAAAAAACATGTATTCCATTTTAATAATAGCTGGGATCAAAGCATTTACACATGATGCCAGATAGGATAACACGTAATTGTTTACTATCAGGAGAAAATTCACCCATCTTGTCAGAATCCACTGACCATTAAATATATTTTGCTGGACTGTAATACGTCTATCCCTTTTGAAAAACTTGTTTTATTTAGAAAAAAAGTTCTCTCCATGAACATAGCCATAGAAGCTGGAATGAATCCCTAGTACACGCATGCACACTCATTGGAACATCCAGTCATAATTTTAGCCCTTTTAAATAAATAAGTTCAATCTTTAAATCTTATTCTGCCCTTAATTCTTTCCTGTTGTCATCTGTATTATAATATTTGAGATTACAAAGGTTTTATTCTTATCTGATTTTTTAGGAAAAAGCTTAGTTGCACCAGTGCTGTGGCCTTACAACATCAATAGCCCAGACAGTCTGAGCTCTTGGTTCAGGTGTTGAGGAATGCGGTAAGTGGGTTTAAACTTTAACCATTTAATAGGTGTAAAACCATTTGCCCAAGCAACACACACTGAACTCAGCCTCTATTAGCATCATGGTGCTCTCTGACCCATGCGAGAGGTCTGTCTCCCGATGTTGCTGGACCTTTGACCTTAACAGAGAGACTGTGCATCAGACACTGACCAGCACGCCGCAGCGGGCCGTACAGGAACATCTGCTATGGCCACAGCAGAGCACGGCAGGGCCAAGAATCAACATCCACCACCCTGAGAAAAACAGAGGAAACTGCCCTCATTTGGTGGGAAAGTCACACTTGAGCAATTGTTATTCAAATAAGTTGACCTCGGTATTGATTACGGGGTTTTTAAAGATGTCTCACACCAACTAAATATTTAGTCAAGTGTTCCTCTAAACAAAGGTGGAATAATTAAAATAATACTTGAATATGTTCCTATAGAATCTATAAAAGTATCACCTCTTCTTCAAACACTTAACTTTAGCACAAGTAAAGGCATATACTATTATTATTTAAAGATGCACTATGTACATTTTGGCACTCTAGCGGTTAATAAATAAATTACTAAAAATAAAATAAAAACAATGGATTAATTTAAAATAAAATAAATTATTTAACTTTATTCTGTACATTTCTGCAGCTTTTGTTTTTCCGCTGCAACTGAAGAAAACATACAAATAGAAAAAAAAAACAACAAATTAAGAAAACATCATCAGTTGACAACACATGTGCTGCAAATACCCACAATTCAAGCAAATACTTACAACAACCAAATATAGAAACACGCTGCAAATACTGTATTTACAACACACATACAATATTTGCAGCATGTTTCTGTATTTGGTTGCGTTGTGAGTAGGGTTGGGAATTGTAATAAATTTTCCAGTTCCGGTTCTGCCTAACGATTCCGGTTCCCTTTCCATTAAAATAATTAAACAACTAATAAAAAATAAGAGTAAGGGGAAAATGCACAATACTCAACTCAAACAGTCCTTTTTGTGTTTATTATTCTTATAAAATTAATTTAACAGACTGCTAATCTCATATTCGATAACACTTTACAATAAGGTTCATTAGTTAACATCAGGCCTACATTAACATGAACTAATAATGAACTGCATTTCTACAGCATTTATTAATATTTGTTAATTACTAATACATTATTAAAATCAATAGTTGTATTTGTTAACATTAGTTAATGAACTGTATACTAAAACCAACAAACTATGAACAGTTGTATTTTTATTAAAAGTGCTCTAAGCGATGTCACGCATTTTTAGGCCAAAACATTTTTTGTCACATACAGCAAACATCTCCTCACTATCCGCTAGCTGCCTGTCCCCTGAACACACTGTAAAAAAAACGCGGTCTCTTTAGTCGCCACAAGCTCCGAAAATGTCAATAAAAAAAAACTGGTGCAGCCTGGACTACAAATCATAATAAACATGCTCCAGCCAATAACCGACAAGAATGATTTTAAATGCGCGTTCATGACTGTTTCAGGAAGCACAGAGGGGAGGGGGAGGAGGAGGAGGAGGGAGGGTCTAGCTAGCCTCTGTTTTGTTTGACAACACTTCGAACGTCAACAGGAAGTTACTCCACCCAGGATCACTTAGAGCACCTTTAACTAAGGTTAAAGATTAACAAATACATTAACAAATGCATTGCTCACGGTTAGTTCATAAATGAACCTTATTGTAAAGTGTTACCACAAATTAGACAAGATGCTTGAACACACATGTAAGATCCAGACAGGTGAAACAGAATATTTTTGTAAACTGGATTCATAGATTGTTTCTGAAAGAATGATTCAGTGATAGACACATTTTTCACAGAAGATTTGTTGCCACCTAGTGGCGTAACAATGCAATCGATACAGTCGATATTTGAAGTCGTTACTTTCAGAAGGTAATTTATTATATTTTGATCGGTAACATCAGCGCTTCTATCTGAATAATAAACTTTTGTATAATTCTGTGATAATTGGAATATTTGTCAGACAGAAATAATGATACTGTGCGTTTGAAAAGATTGTGAAGCTGTTTATATCTACACATGTGACATGACAACTCTCTTCAGATCAACGGCAGCGCGAACGCAGATTTGAATGTCGATATTTTATTTTTGTCAAAGGTTTAATATAATATAGGCCTACATGGGTGAATCGTTGTCTTTTAGGAATTAGATCATGTGGGTGATTAAATCGAGAACGCGAACTTTTAAAGATTAATCGTGCAGCTTTGTGCATCTGTCTCTCTCTTTGTTGATATCTGACACGAGTAGCGCGAGGGCTTTTCAGTGCATTCATTGGTATAATATTCATGAGATGAGACGTCTCTATTAAAGAATATGCTCCCCGCACTTCGTCCACCCAGTAGGGTGGCCATTTCCATAGCACCAAAAAGGAGGACACTTTGCGGCATTTAGTAGGACTCTGGTGTACTCGCAACTACAATGTTCTCATAATACAATTTTGTCCATTATATCGATGGTATCATGATACAGTGATTCTGAAAAAGCCTACTCTATTCATTGCCGGACAATTTGATGTAGACCTATGTGTAACAGAAGAAGCAAAAAAG
Organism: Chanodichthys erythropterus; assembly: GCF_024489055.1. Taxonomy (NCBI): domain Eukaryota; kingdom Metazoa; phylum Chordata; class Actinopteri; order Cypriniformes; family Xenocyprididae; genus Chanodichthys; species Chanodichthys erythropterus. Next base: position 28,984,220 of record NC_090226.1, read on the forward strand.
TGTTTGTTCACAGTATTTGTACATTGTGATGTCTGTTTCAAAAAAGTCTTCCAAAGTGCACAGTGCCTGAAAACATAAAATTTCTGGACTTCTGGAAATAAAATAAATAAATAAATAAATAAATAAATAAATAAAATAATCTGGCAGACTGGTACAGTGCCAGAAAACGTCTCGGGTTACGTCTGTAACCCTGGTTCCCTGAATAAGGGAACGAGACGCTGCGTAGTCGCTTTGGGAACGCCTCTGCGTGTTTTGTCTTGAAGCACTCGTGAAATCGAACCAATAGTGTGACGGGACGTCAGTGCGGGTGACGTCACGGACCAGGAAACTATAAAGCACTCCTGAGAACAAAGAACGCCAGCTTCTGATATGGATGAAGCAGACGCTCACAGGCGTGCAGGGAGTATGGCTAAGCTACGCAGCGTCTCGTTCCCTTATTCAGGGAACCAGGGTTACAGACGTAACCCGAGACGTTCCCTTTCATGGGAACATCGACGCTGCGTAGTCGCTTTGGGAACGCTATCCCAACTAGGCCATAAGACCGACTGCCTGTCTGTTATCTTACGACGAGAGCACCGAGGACCCTGGAGTGGAGCCCAAATCAAGGTTATACAACCTAATGAAGGTATGCTGAGATGACCACCCAGCCGCATCACATATCTCGTTAATGGGAACCCCCGAGATCAAAGCCTTTGAGGCAGCCATACCCCTAGTAGAGTGTGCCCGGACAGCCAAAGGTGAAGGCTGCCCGTATGACTCATAGGCAAGAGAGATGGCCTCAACCACCCACTTGCTCATTCTTCCTGATCCGGATTAATCAAAGGAGGAGGACAAAAGGCCTGCAGTACAATCGGTCCTGGGACGTTGGTGGGGACCTTGGATTTATAACCAGGTCTAGGATGAAGGAAAGCCCTGAACATACCAGGCGCAAATTCCAAACATGAGGGAGCAACCGAAAGTGCTTGAAGATCTCCAATTCTTTTGAGAGATGAAATTGCCAACAGGTGGACAGCTTTGAGAGGAATCTTCCAGACACCTCCTCTAATGGTTCAAAAGGGAGCCTCAGCTAACCCTTCCAACACAATAGCCCAGTCCCAGGCCGGAGTTTTGTACGCACAGAAGGCCTCAGCCTCTGGGTACCACAGAGAAAGCGTATAAATAGGGGGTCTCTTCCACAGAAGAGTCCCCAAACAGAGCATGATAAGTGGAAATAGCCACTATATAAACCTTCAAGGTAGAAGGAGATAAACCATCCAAGTTTTATACTTGGAGAAATTGCAGCACAAGACTGATAGAAGAGTGGAACAGGTCCAGCTGACGTTGTCTACAGCAAGTAGAAACCAACTTCCATTTATTTGTCTGTATAGCTTTCTCGTGGAAGGAGCTCTGGAGTGGAGTATGGTCTCGACAACCTCAGTTGGGAGACCGGATTCTATGAGCCTAGCCCCCTCAGAGGCCAAGCTCAGAGTTTCCACAACTCCAGGCGGGGGTAAATTATCATGCCGCCCGCTTGAGACAGAAAGTCCTGTCTGATGGGGATCTCCACGGGGGAGCCGTCTACAAGAGACACTAGGTCTGCAAATCAAACTTGGGTTGGCCTTAATGGGGCTATCAGTATGAGATAGACCCTCTCTAGGCAAACCCTCTCCAGAACTCCTGGGAACAGAGCGATCGGGGAAAAGTGTGTACAGACGTAACCTCGGCCACGTCTGCACCATGGCATCCAACCCCAGAGGGGTGGATTAGTCAGAGAGCACCACAGTGGGCAAAGAGATGTTCTTTCGAAGCAAATAGGTCAACTTCTGCACGACCGAAGTTCTCAAATGAGCTCCACCACCTCAGGGTGGAGACTCCATTCCCCGGGCCTCGGCCCCTGCCTCAACAGGATGTCTGCCCCCACATTTTGATGGCCCCTCGGGTGTGGGAGGAAGTATTTGAGTACTCGAAATACCGCCATCATTTCCAGATGATTTATGTGTCAGGAAAGTAGATGGTCCTCCCAAAGACCCTGAGCCGAGCGACCACTCATGATCGCCCCCCAGCCTGTGAGGGAAGCATCCGTCGTTAGCATTACACGACGACAATGAGCCCCCAACACAGGTCCCTGGGACAGGAACCAAGGCTTCTTCCACATGACTAAGGCACGAAGGCATTGCCGCGTGACCTTAATCATGCGAAAAGGATTTCTTCTCAGAGAAAACCCCTTGGTCCTGAGCCACCACTGTAAGGGTCTCATGTGCAGCAGGCCAAAAGGTATCACGTTGGACGCAGCTGCCGTAAGACCCAACAGTCTCTGAAACTGTTTTGCAGTGTGTGACTGGCCTAATTTCACCCCATTCACGGCCGAGAGAATGGAACGCACCAGAGCAGGAGACAGATGTGCCTGCATCGTGATGGAATCCCAGACTACCCCTAGATCGTTGGTAGTTTAAGCTGGAAGAAGCACACTCTTCTTGGCATTAATTCTCAGCCCTAGCCTTCTGATGTGAGACAGAACAACATCTCAATGTTGGACTGCCATATGCTCAAACTGAGCTAAATTCAACCAATTGTTGATATAATTCAACACGCGAATGCCCTGGAGTCTCAGAGGAGCCAGAGCTGCATCCACGCATTTTGTGAAGGTGTGGGGTGAAAGCTAGGCAGAAAGGAAGAACCCTGTATTGGTAAGCTTCGCCCCGAAAGCAAATCTGAGGAACCTCCTGTGCTGAGGATGGATGGATACATGAAAGTACCCTCCAACCCTCTTTGGAACAAAGTACAGACTGTAAAACCCTGACAGCTTGCTGGGAGGAGAAACCCTTCTATAGCTCCTTTTTGCAAGAGCGTCAGAACTATGTGTTCCAATACCAGAGACTGCAAGGGGTCCACCACTATAGGGAAGACCCTGTTAAATTGGGGCGGGCGAGACCCGAATTCTGTAACCCTTTCTTTGTGAGCAGTACCCATTGAGAAATACTTGGAAGAAGTTTCCATTCTACCAGAAATCTACTAAGGGAACCAGTCTCTCAAGACTGGCCTCTGGTTTTTTTTTTTTGTTTGTTTTGTTTGTTTGTTTTTTTGAACATTTGACTCGGCGCCCTGAAGCGGCGAACCGGCAGGGAACAACCGAATCAAATGTCGACCGGCCCTCCTCAGAGGGTCAGTGGAGACCGCTGCACCCTGAAGCACACGAGGTGGCAGGGTTGGCAGAACGGCCCCCTGAGGGCACCGAGGAGGGGCGGATACCATATAGTGTGGTAAAGAACCCTCTTCGGAAAGGGGCTACCCTCGAATGTCCTATGCCACTGGCGTCAGGACCTTTTCGAAGTCTTCTTGGTGATAACAGTCCGCAGATCTGTCTTACCCCACAAAGACTTCAGCTGTGTTGCCTGTCCCGGTCCCCAAGCTTTCTGCGGGGGAGCACGGGTGACAACACTTTTTTTTTTTTCAGTGCCCTGAAACGGCGAACCGGCAAGGAACAACTGAACTGACCACTCTATGACCCTCCTCTTCTTAGAGGATCACTGGAAACCGCTGCACCCTGAAGCACACGAGGTGGCAGGGTTGGCAGACCGGCCTCTCTTCTTTTAAATTCCTCAGAATTTAATGTATTCAATATTTCATTTAATCCTTAAATTAAATGCAGCCAAAAACAAACAGTCAAAAAGACAGGCTGAATATATTGGAATACAAAAAGAATTATAGCTCGTAATAGTTTGCAAGATATTATAGGGAAAAAGAGAAGGGGAACTCCCGTCTACTCAGTTCCCTCCAAATATATATAAACATTTTATATATAATCGGCTATATATTACGGGCACGATATCTATGCGCAGCCTCGGCAAACGCGAGATCCGAGCCGTATATTCTTTATTGCAGACTTAATCTGCGCTGCCTCGGCAAACGCGAGATCCGAGCTATATATTCTTTATTGCAGACTTAATCTGCGCGCTGCCGCGGCAAACGCGAGATTCGAGCCTTACGTTGGACTTTTATTCCCTCGAGAATAAAGCCAACAGGAGTGGAGCTAAAAACTCCCGCTAGTGCATACTTCTCTTTACACTTCGGGACATTTTTATGAATGAACACTGTCAGCTGTGAACTGACGTGCATGCTCCACTCTCAGCGTGTGCATCCCTACTCGCTTTGTAGTATAGCACTCAAACTGCTGTTCACTTTCTTTATATATATAAATATATCTTCAATATTTGTAAGTTGACAAATTCAGAAAGATATTTAACTTCTCAGTTAAATCGAGAAAATAATCAGACAAGTCTATCACGGTCTGAATATTTCAGATTAACAAAATAATCATGGCTTTCAAACACAACTGACTATTTCTTCTTTTTTTTGTTTCTGATGTTAGAATAATAAACGTGTGATTTTGAAACACGATATGTGTGTGAGGTGGCGAGTCCTCAAATCAATATCACAATATCCACCTCCTCAGAGCTGGACATGTGTACCGGTGCCTCAGCCCGGAGGAAGAAACCGCAGAGCGTGCTTCCACCCGGGAGAGGCACTGAACCTGGCAGGTAAGGGCAGAGAAAGGGCAGCGCCCGTCTCTAACCCCTCTGCCAAATTCATCTGCGAACCCCATGATCTGAACCGCCTGTCTGCCTCGGCAGATGCGGGATCCGACCACGAAGAACGCGAGCCGCGGCGCCCTCCTCAAAGAGCGCCCGGCGGGAGTGGAGAGGTTTTATATTACAATGCTCGCAAACAACCCCCTCGAGGGCCGCCTGGGCATGCTCCGCTCCCGGACAAACAACACAGAGCTCGTGTGTATCCCCACCCGTGAAGTAATGAAGGTAGGGAGAAGCACACGGTCTGATGCCGTTTGCTCGCCATTATAGTGTCTTTTATATACATATATATGTGGTGTAATACTGATACTCTTGTTCTCAAACAAAAGAGATCGTCTCTGTATATGTAATTGACAGACAACACCAAATAAGACACACGATAACACAGAGCGCTGCTGAAGACACAGAAGCTGGCGTTCTTTGTTCTCAGGAGTGCTTTATAGTTTCCTGGTCCGTGACGTCACCCGCACTGACGTCCCGTCACACTATTGGTTCGATTTCACGAGTGCTTCAAGACAAAACGCGCAGAGGCGTTCCCAAAGCGACTACGCAGCGTCGATGTTCCCATGAAAGGGAACATAACATTTCTGGATTCTGGAAATAACAGAAATACATAAACAAATAATGAATTTGAAAAATAAATACATACACATTTCAGTTCTTAACAAATAAAGTTCACCCTCTGCAGCAGCTCAGGCGACAACAGCACCGAATCAACATGTTAACGTGATGATATGACGTAGCCAGCACGTGGAGGCTTGTTTACGTTTTTAACCAATGATATATCAGAGAATTATTTGACACCGCTTTCAGCCAATCGTTTTTTTGACCAGAGATCTTACAGCATTAGACGCTATGCTGCTGCGTCCTAATAAAGATTCTAGAGCGTTTTTTTTTTTTTTTTAGGCTGATTAAGCGCAACTCCAAAAAGGAGGACAAATGAGTGTCTGGCTTGAGGCTGCACCGGACGCCGGACAGGGGGCTTAAAATCCGGACTGTCCGGCCAAAATCCGGACGTATGGCCACCCTACCACCCACACTAGAACCGTTTTTGGAACCTAAACTTAGAAATCTTGCACGGTTCCGGTTCTTTTCAAAAAACACTACCAGTTCCGGATGAGAACCGGTTCTCGGTTCCCAACCCTAGTTGTGAGTATTTGCAGCGCATTTCTGTATTTGGTTGTGTTGTGAGTATTTGCAGCATGTCTCTGTATTTAGTTGCTTTGTGAGTATTTGTAGCATGTTTCTGTATTTGGTTTCTTTGTGAGTATTTGCAGTGTGTTTCTGCATTTGGTTGTGTTGTGAGTATTTGCAGTTCTGTATTTGGTTGCTTTGTGAGTATTTGCAGTGTGTTTATGTATTTGGTTGTGTTGTGAGTATTTGCAGTTCTGTATTTGGTTGCTTTGTGAGTATTTGCAGTGTGTTTATGTATTTGGTTGTGTTGTGAGTATTTGCAGTGTGTTTCTATATTTGGTTGCTTTGTGAGTATTTGCAGTGTGTTTCTGTATTTGGTTGCTTTGTGAGTATTTGTAGTTCTGTATTTGGTTGCTTTGTGAGTATTTTGTAGTTCTGTATTTGGTTTCTTTGTGAGTATTTGCAGTGTGTTTCTGCATTTGGTTGCGTTGTGAGTATTTGCAGTTCTGTATTTGGTTGCTTTGTGAGTATTTGCAGTGTGTTTATGTATTTGGTTGTGTTGTGAGTATTTGCAGCGTGTTTCTATATTTGGTTGCTTTGTGAGTATTTGTAGTTCTGTATTTGGTTGCTTTGTGAGTATTTTGTAGTTCTGTATTTGGTTGCTTTGTGAGTATTTTGTAGTTCTGTATTTGGTTTCTTTGTGAGTATTTGCAGTGTGTTTCTGCATTTGGTTGCTTTGTGAGTATTTGCAGTTCTGTATTTGGTTGCTTTGTGAGTATTTTGTAGTTCTGTATTTGGTTTCTTTGTGAGTATTTGCAGTGTGTTTCTGCATTTGGTTGCTTTGTGAGTATTTGCAGTTCTGTATTTGGTTGCTTTGTGAGTATTTGCAGTGTGTTTCTGTATTTGGTTGCTTTGTGAGTATTTGTAGTTCTGTATTTGGTTGCTTTGTGAGTATTTGCAGTGTGTTTCTGTATTTGGTTGCTTTGTGAGTATTTGCAGTTCTGTATTTGGTTGCTTTGCGAATATTTGTAGTTCTGTATTTGGTTGCTTTGAGTATTTGCAGTTCTGTATTTGGTTGCTTTGTGAGTATTTGCAGTTCTGTATTTGGTTGCTTTGTGAGTATTTGCAGTTCTGTATTTGGTTGCTTTGTGAGTATTTGCAGTTCTGTATTTGGTTGCTTTGTGAGTATTTGCAGTTCTGTATTTGGTTGCTTTGCGAATATTTGTAGTTTTGTATTTGGTTGCTTTGTGAGTATTTGTAGTTCTGTATTTGGTTGCTTTGTGAGTATTTGAAGTTCTGTATTTGGTTGCTTTGTGAGTATTTGTAGTTCTGTATTTGGTTGCTTTGTGAGTATTTGCAGTGTGTTTATGTATTTGGTTGTGTTGTGAGTATTTGCAGCGTGTTTCTATATTTGGTTGCTTTGTGAGTATTTGTAGTTTTGTATTTGGTTGCTATGTGAGTATTTGTAGTTCTGTATTTGGTTGCATTGTGAGTATTTGTAGTTCTGTATTTGGTTGCTTTGTGAGTATTTGCAGTGTGTTTCTGCATTTGGTTGCGTTGTGAGTATTTGCAGCACATTTTTCTGTGTTTGGTTGCATTGTGAGTATTTGCAGCACGTTTCTGTACTTTGTTGCATTATGAGTACTTGCAGTGTGTTTGTGTATTTGGTTGCGTTGTGAGTTTTTGCAGCACATATCAAATTGATGACGATGTTTTCTTAAGTTGCTGGTGTTTTTTCTATTTTCTTCAGATGCAGCACGTTGAGCTCTCTCGGTTACTGTGATTACAACAATTTTGTTTGATTTGTGTTTTTGTTGTGATTAATCGCATTTGAATAAGTTGTCATTCTTTAAAAATGTGTATCTGTAATGATTAGCAAAGTAAATAACTTGCACTAAAATACAAAACTACCATTTAGCAGCTCAGACAGGGAAAACAGGGGATTGAGAAAGAAGGAGGGAAAGAAAAAGGGTCAGCTGGGGTTATTCAATGGGCTCTAATACGCTCAATGAAGACATCTTATTGGGTAAAGGGATTACAAACCTGCTCCCTTCACTGAAGGCCCATGCTGCCTGCTTTCACCTCTAAGGTTCTTACTCTCTTAATCCGTCTCTTACTTGAAAAGGGAGTTAGGGTTTTACGTGAGATTGGTGTTTGTGTGTGGCACAGTGGTTTTGGGTCAGTTAAGGCTGCGCACGGAGACTTCAATGTATCCAATCTAGCAATGATACAGTATGTTATTGGAAGGGTTAGTTCACCCAAGATCCACTATAACAGTGGTCAGCATGTCCATATGAACAAGTTTTTGAAGCCATACAATAGCTGTATGTGAACAGACCAAAGTTTAAGCCACTATTGTTTAAAAGTCTCTGCTGATAGAAAATATCAGTTTGGGCATTTTGCTAGATATCTACATTTCAGTTCCATTAACGAGTTTGGAAGGAGTGTGAGTAGATGATTTAATTCATTTCTTCACCCTTTAATAGTCTGTAGGACATCTGAAATAAAAGAAAGAAAAAAAGAGAGAACAGAAAAACATTCACTCAATTGATCAGGGTCAAACCTCTTTTTTATCTGAATAGCAACATGTTTTACTGCTAAGTACTGAGTGTGAGAGGTTAAGAGTGAAGAAAAGGAGGGGCAGAGGAAATGAGAGGAAAACAGAAATAGAGTACAAGAGGAAAAAGAGAGCACTGACGTCTGTGAGAAAAAGAGCATCGGCCAGTCACAATTCGCTCTTGCTGTTCAGGGGGAAACGTATTTAAATGTGACATGATGTTTAGGGTAAATGAGGTGACCTTAACCCTGTGGGTCAGAGCCTGCTGTGCGTGCGTGTGTGCTTTTGAAGTGGGGGTGGGGTCCTAATAACCCATCCCCCTTGTTGTGATTGACAGCTCTTGTTTTTGTGAGTTTTTTCCCAGGGATCGGAGCATCCCAAAGCTCTTAAAACATTTCACACGACACAGATGCTGCTGGATTTGTGTGACATGCTCTTCATTGACATTTCCCTTCACTTTCCATTTCATAGATTATTGTATTTGAAATTCTTGCTTTGTATGACGTGTGTGAATTAGTTATGAATAACTAATAAATAGTGTGTCAAAATTTGTAGGTTTATGTTAAAATATGGGTGACAAATTGACAATTCATTTCAATGGTCCACTTTAGACATTCTACTAACTATAAGTAACTTTGCAACGTGTCAGCTAACTCTAGTTAAAGTATTTGTAGACTGTCTGCTTAATATCTGCTTAACACTTTATTTTGATGCTCCCTAACAGACATTCTACTGACTATAAATATCTTTGCAAGTACATAAATGTATTCTACTAACCCAAACCCTAACAGCCTACTACAGTCTACTAATACTTTAATGAGAGTTGGTTGACGTGTAGTTGCAAAGTTACTTGTAGTTAGAAGAATGTCTAAAGTGGACCATGGAAATAAAGTGTTACCCGCATTTTAACATGGAGTTCAGTAAGAAAACTCAATTCAGTACTCGCATGCTGTCCTGTAGGCAGCTTTTTGTGCTTGCGTTCCAAGACAGAATGGGACGCAAGTAATGTTGGGTTCTAGTTTTGGTCTGGGTCTGTTTCTTGGAGTCTCTGGTCTTCTAGATGGTTGTTAGGGTGTTCTAGGTTGGTTCTTACTGATCCCAAAGTCTCAACGAAATTCTGGTCTGTACATACCTCAGGTCAAGGGTTTTTTTCCAACACACATTTTATCACCACCTAGGTGAAAAATGTCTTTGATCACCACAAATCGTGAAGAAACAAGAATGATTATCTCATCATTCAGTACGTCACATCACTTAAGATCTGAAGTGAGCAGTATATCCAGCACAGAGCTATCAGAGACAAAATGATTATCTTTATCCAAATGATCACTAAAACTCGGATCTTCCCCAGCAGGCGTGTTCAGGACAGAGTCTGCATTTAACGTGACCCCATGACCCCCTTTATTCACCAGCTCCTACAACAGAGAGCAAATCCTTTAACCCCAGGGGTGTGACTCTCAACCTTTGCCACAGCTGCAGTCAGCTGGCCCAGGCAGCACTGAAAGACGAGGATCAGTGAAAAGAGAAGACAAACGTGCGAGTCAGGCTCCTCTGACCTCTCTCTCTATTGTGTGTCCCTCCCTTCCCCCTGTTTCTACTGTGAGAGCGATCGTGAGGCCGAATCTTCACAGGAAGAGTGATCCGCTCTGGGAAAGGCACTCCACTTCTGGCATACACTGACCTATTTTCTGTGATCTCTGTTTTTCTGAGACTCACAAAGAAAAATGCTTTTAAATGAAAATGATTATGCAGCTGCTTTGATCGTAAAGAGGGAAAGGTCTCAGACGAGAGGGAGTCAGAGTTACAGCATTTGCATAGCAATCTCTGTCAGTGCATTTGTGAATTGTAAGATGAACAAAGCTGACATAGTGTTTTTCTAATGTGCATACACCTATTGTTGGAGTTGTTGTCTGCTTTTATACAGAAAACTACCAGTTCACAGAAGTTTTTAAACTGTCAAAATTATATAAAAAAAATGCACTTGCAATTTTTTTATAGACATATAGTCGTACACCTAAAGAAATGAATAATACTGAATAATACAAATATTTTTTTAATGATATTGTCACATGATGATAGAGAACTTCGTTATATCAGTGGCCTATAAAGATGGCCTGTCCCAATACCCACACTTGTCTTTGCACTTGACTACTTACATGACGTATTTCCCATTTTAGTTCAAGTGGGTGTGAAGACCGCAAGTGTGTGTAGAACTTTTGATTACCTGATGGGACACACTTACAGCATAGTGTTATAAAAATGCAAGTAAAGCTTTTTTTGTGCATAATAAAATTGCATTTTTGTGGTGGATCTTATTAAGTGATAAAAAGTTTTTTAAAAATCTGCATACTCATCATGCACCAATAAAATGTGCAAGGCTTTACGTTTTACCAAATTATACATAATATCTAAGCAAAAGAATAACCTTTAAAGTGCACATCCTTGGCAACAATTTTAGCAGCAGATTTATTTCTTTGGAGTACTGTGGATTATATGCTCAGTATTTCTAAGTCTCAAGTCTCAAGTCTACTTTATTTATAGAGCCCTTTTCACTACAAAGTAGACCAAAAGACTGTACAGCAACAAAACAAAACAAAAAAAAACAAAAAAAAAAACAATATACCTCATCCAAAAGTCAGCAGTTAAAAGCCATAGAAAACAGGTACGTTTTCACGCGAGATTTAAAAACATCAACTGAGGGTGCAGATCTGATGTCAGGTGGAAGGGTATTCCAGAGTCTTGGGCCGGCAACCAAAAATGCACGATCCCCTTTGGGACGTGTTTTCGGGACTGAGAGCAGTAAGCAATTAAATGATCTTTGAGATCTACCAGAGTTCATATGAATCAGGTCCGAAATATATTCTGGGGCCAACTCATGGACAGCTTTAAAAACGTACAGTAACATCTTGTACTGAATCCGATATTTAACTGGAAGCCAATGCAGCTTTTCCAAAACTGGAGTAATATGCTCCCTTTTCTTTGTATTAGTAAGGAGTCTCGCAGCTGCATTCTGGACCAATTGCAATTTTGAAATAAGAGTTTGACTTACTCCCAAATAAAGTGCATTACAGTAATCCAAACGGGAGGAGATAAATGCATGTATCACTATCTCAAGGTCAGCAGCAGACAGAAAGGATTTCATTTTTGCAATAGTCCTCAACTGAAAGAAGCAACTTTTCACCACACTTTTAATTTGACGATCAAACGTTAAAGCAGAGTCAAAAATTACACCCAAATTTCTTATGTGGGGCTGCACATTTGTTGTCCATGAACCTAACACATCATTTATGTCACAGTCAAACTTATTTGACCCAAAAATGATTACTTCAGATTTATTCTCATTGAGCTGTAGGCAGTTTTGCTCTAGCCAGCTCTTCACCTCCTCAAGACATGGTAGCAAAGAAGACTGAGAAGTTGATCCTCCAGATCTAATAGGTAGGTAAATCTGAATATCATCAGCATAAAGATGATAAGACATTCTGTGTTTTTTGAAAATAAGGCCTAAAGGCAACAAAAATAATGAAAACAGAATAGGGCCCAAAATGGAGCCCTGAGGTACTCCACAGTCAATAGGAACTGAAGACAATCTAAGTCTAAGACAATCATTACCCAAAGTCTTACTCAAATTCCACTTAGCATTAGCCTTCGTCAGTAAAATGATGCAAAGAACTGTGCTGTAGAGTCTTTCAGAGTATGGTCTCCTCTTTCCTCCACTCCATAGCTTCCAGTGTGGCACTTAGCTCAGCTTCCTTGGTAGCGTGACGTTCGTTCATGACTGCGATTTGCTTCTCCAGTTGCCACAGCTGCTCCTGGTGCTTCTTTCGAGAACTTCTGTAAGTGCTTAAGACTTTACTGTTGAAAAAAAAAAAATGTTTGTGATTGATCCTAGCATTCGAATCCATGTGCAAATCCGTATCCAAGCTTTACTCAACCTCAAGCTATGAATTTCTTCTTTCTGATGAACACAATCAGAGTTATATTAATAAATATCTTGATGCGTCCAAGCTTTATAATGGCAGTGAACGGGACCAACGAGTTTGTAGCTCAAGAAAGTGCATCCATCCACCATAAATGTACTTCACATTAATAAAAGCCTTCTGAATCGAAGCGATGCATTTGTGTAAGAAAAATATCCATATTTAACAAGTTATACAGTATTGTCCCCTTGGAATTATAAGGTTCTATCTGACATTTTTGTCAAAATTGAGTTATTCACGTATTCTGTGACAATTTATTTACATTATGTGATTTTTTTTATGTTGTGTACATTTTGGGACTTTTTATTTAGAAAACAAAAGGGTTCTATCTACAAAGTTCAATGGAATGCAAAAACTTTGAAGCTCAATATCTCAAAATAGACAGAACCTTATAATTCCAAGGGGACAAAATATCTAGCTTCCACCAGACTGCCTTCCATATTCAACTTACGAAGAAAGTGTAATGCCTTTCGCAGTTCAAAACGCTTACACTATGTCCTACGCCTTCCGTATTTAAATTACGGAAAAAACTTAACTAATGTTTCACTTCAGAAGACCTTTATTAACCCCCCGAAGCCGAAGTACGTACGTTTGTAATGGATGGATGCACTTTCTTGAGCTTTATACTAATTGGTCCCGTTCACTGCCATTATAAAGCTTGGATGCATCAGGATATTTATTAAAACTCCAATTGTGTTCATCAGAAAGAAGAAAGTCATATACACCTAGGAAGGCTTGAGGGTGAGTAAAGTTTGGGATAATTTTCATTTTAAAATGAACTAATACTTTAATGCTAAATTGACACAAACAACTACACCTACTCACACTACTCTGAGCGGTATTCAAACCAGCATCAACTGGCATGGGAGTCTGGTAAGCTAACAGGTATGCTAGTGCACACGTAATAGTGTAAATCACGTAGCAGTTCAATTTCCTGTTTGCATATACAATTAAGTTTTAATGTGCTGAGTGAATGATCAGGAATCAAGAGCATGCAACAGAAGTGCGCTCTCTCTGTCTCTTTCTCTCTTTGCCCGTCGGTTAACGTTAGCCTCGCTTTACCTTCTTTGCTATTGCCATATCCAACCAAACTACAAAATTTTTCAGCGATGTCTGTGAAAAAGGGATGCAATCAACAAGCTCTGCAGGAATGCAGCTCTCCAGGAATAGGGTTGGACACCTCTGCTCTCTAGGTATATTAGACCTTCTTGTTGTACATTGTGTGATCCTGTACGGTCACCGTGATTTTGCCAAGTAAGACATGTTCCTGGGTCAACATATTTTGTTGATCCTGGAACAACATTTCAGTCTGAAAATTTAGTCTTAACCCTATTCCTACCCCTAAACCTAATCCTACCCATAACTTATCCCTAAAATCAGAGGGGAAAGATGGGTGAATAACACTGATGTAGAAGCACCTAACCCTGGTTGCAAGCCTAAACTTGACATAAAGGGTAAACTTGTCCCTCAAATCTGATTGGTTGATTGAAATGTTGTTCCAGGATCAACAAAGATGTTGATCCAGGAACATGTCTTACTTGGCAAAATCACGGAGACCGATCAGGTCCACAGCAGCTATATGGGCGTAAATATTTAATTTCTTTAGCATTCTATTAATGCAACATATTTACTTCATAGACAACCTTCTCTGATATATCCATTCTGCTCTTAGTTTGCTCTGTTGTCGGTGTTTCTTTGTCACACGCACTGTACTATACATACTACGTGGTATCGGTTGTTGGCATTTTAATGAGTACGACCACAAGTACTCAAGCGCAGTATCGGATACTGGTATCGGTATCGGTGCATCACTAGTCAGAATGTTAGTGAAGGTTTTAGGACTGTCAGATAGATTTAAAAGATAGTTTTCTCAAAGTCACCTCCTGGAGAGAGACTTCAGTTCCAACCCTGCTCAAGTAACCCTGAACACCTTGATAGCTGGTTCAGGTGTGTTTGATAGGGGTTGTAGCTGAACTCTGCAGGAAGGCAGCTCTCCAGGAACAGGGTTGGACACCTCTGCTCTAGGTATTCTAGGTATATTAGACCTTCTTGTTGTTACTATGACAATCATGTGACTGCAGATACTCTAGTTATTATGCTTATGATAGTGTTGTGATGTAAAATTCATTTGGTTTTGGGTTACTTGTAGTAGCGGGAGAGACGTGCAATCTCCTCTCTGTTGATCGTCCTCTGCGTGGTGCTGTCTGTGAGCGCTGAGTCCAGTGACTCACGTAAAGCCGCCACTCGCTTCCTCAGTGATTGCTCCCTGCAACAGGAAGCACCGCATCCACAGGTTAAGTATTATGTCTTCTTGTTCTTGTTCTTTTCATGAACTGTATGAATTTGTATGTGTTATGATGTTTTTTTCCCACCTTTGCAATGCTGCTTGTAGTTCTCTTAGGATAGAGTGATTGCGAGGACCGGGAATTCCCTCTCCAGCTTCTATTTTTGCCATATTTTCAGCAATTCTCTACAACCAATGCCATGAAGTGGCAGTTAGTGAACCAGTTCATACAAATTCACCTTGATCAGCTGGACTAACCTTCTATTGACAAATTAACTCTACAGATTCCTAATTGAAAGACCAACTGTAACATCAAAACCACTGGGCAGAGGGGCTGAAGTGTTAAAGTGCCCCTATTATGTGCCCCTAATTTTGTCTCCTACAGTAGGTTTACATGCATCCGAGGTCAAAATTACATGCATCCAAGGTCACTTTTTCTCATAATATACATTGCAGCATCACCTCATTTCTTAAAGAGTCTAATTATTACGCCTATTACCATATCTGAATTGCAGCTCCAGTGGTTTCCTAAGCACTTGATACACATTGATGTGAACATTGGCATAGCTTTTTCCATATAAATTCTAGTGTGAACCCTCATCCTTTTAAAGGGCATACAAAGTGGATTTGCAGCACTGAAAACAGCATCTTCTCGGCGTCTTCTTAACAACACAAACCAAACTCTTCCAGTCTCTTCTTTAAACATAAGCTGGTATCACCCAAAAAATATGGCATTTTGAGACCATGCAAACATGAACCAGAGGGGGCCACCTTCCAGCAGAATTTAGCTCTAGCTCTAATTAAACACACCTGGACAAGCTAATCGAGGTCTTCAGGATCACTAGAAACTTCCAGGCAGGAGTGTTGAAGCTAAACCCTGCAAGAAAGTGGCCCTCCAGGAGTTGAATTGGAAACCCCTGTCCTAAACAATCAGGGGTGAAGATATCACATTGTACAGGCTAATACGTTTTTAGGTCATTCGGATTATTACTCATATGAGGTCACACATTTCAAAGCACCTGCTGGGTGGCTCTCCTCTCGCCCAGCTCATCTCGCAGACTGTCCAGGATCAGAGCACCAGCAGAATCTTGGGCACTCTGGACCATCAGCACCAGGTCCAAACACCGCCGCTCTTTTTCCAGGAGCCGGAGATTTCCACGCATCTCTGACATCTCCTCCTGTGTAAAATTAAATCAAGTTATGAGAAACTGCATTGCATCACATTCATAACATACTGTATATACACTGCTCAAAAAAAATTAAAGGAACACTTTTTAATCAGAGAATAGCATTAAGTCAGTTAAACTCCTGGGATATTGATTTGCTCAGTTAAGTAGCAGAGGGGGTTGTTAATCAGTTTCAGCTGCTTTGGTGTTAATGAAATTAACAACAGTTGCACTAGATGGTCAGTGTCACTACTGGTAGCATGAGATGATACCTGGACCCTACAGAGGTTGCACAGGCAGTCCAACTCCTCCAGGACGGCACATCAATACGTACCATTGCCAGAAGGTTTGCTGTGTCTCCCAACACAGTATCAAGAGTATGGAGGAGATTCCAGGAGACAGGCAGTTACTCTAGGAGAGCTGGACAGGGGAGTAGAAGGTCCTTTACCCATCAGCAGGACCGGTATGTGCTCCTTTGTGCAATGAGGAACAGGATGAGCACTGCCAAAGCCCTACAAAAATGACCTCCAGGAGGCCACTGGTGTGAATGCCTTTGACCAAACAATCAGAAACAGACTTTATGAGGGTGGCCTGAGGGCCCAATGTCCTCTAGAGGGCCATGTGCTCACTGCCCGGCACCATAGAGCTCAATTGGCATTTGCTATTGAACACCAGAATTGGTAGGTCCACCACTGGTGCCCTGTGCTTTTCACAGATGAGAGCAGGTTCACCCTGAGCACGTGACAGTCGTGAAAGGGCCTGGAGAGGCCATGGAGAACATTATGCTGCCTGTAACATTGTTCAGCATGACCAGCTTGGTCAGTGATGATCGGGGGAGGCATATCCATGGAGGGATGCACAGACCTCTACAGGCTAGACAATGGCAACCTGACTGTCATTACGTATCAGGATGATATCATTGGACCCATTGTCAGACCCTACGCTGGTGCAGTGGGTCCTGGGTTCCTCCTGGTGCATAACAATGCCCGGCCTCTTGTGGAGAGATTATGCAGGCAGTTCCTGGAGGATGAAGGAATTGATGCCATTGAATGGCCCCCATGCTCGCCTGACCTAAATCCAATAGGACACCTCTGGGACATTATGTTTCAGTCCATCCGACACCACCATGTTGCACCTCAGACTGTCCAGGAGCTCAGTGATGCCCTGGTCCAGATCTAGGAGGAAATACCCCAGGACACCATCCGTCATCTCATTAGGAGCATGCCCCGACATTGTCAGGGCATACAAACTACTCAGTACCATTTTGAGTTGCTACAATGACATTTCAGCAAAATGGAGTAGCCTGCTGCATCATTTTTTTTACTTTGATTTTCAGGGTGTCTTTGAATTCAGTCCTCTGTAGGTTGATAATTTTCATTTCCATCAAACAGTATGGTATCCTTTTGTTCCTAACACATTACCCAGTCCATATCAGTATAGATGACATGATATTTTTCCCTATTGAGATCTGATGTGTTTTCAAAGTGTTCCTTTAATTTTTTTGAGCAGTGTACTAAGTAGAAAACTTGTTCTGAATATAGAAAGTAGGGGTGAACTTTTCAAAATTGCCCACCCTGACTGTCACCAACTCATATAATAGAGCCGCTTTCTCCTCTTTGGTGTTTTTGGAAAATGAACTGGTGCGACCTCTGACCCCTGCAAGCGTGCCAGTGTCGGGACTGATCTTTCCCTCTCCTGATTTGCCCCGCTGCGGGATACACATAGCGGCCCTGTCCTGCTTTAGCCTGGCGATCCTCTGGAGAATTACACCAGCCTTGCCCTTAAACTCCTGCTCCGACAAGCTGGAGTACACAGAAAAAGAGAAGCTTTTTAAGATCTAAGATGACGTCTGTTTCATTATCAGACCAAAATAAATGGATTGATTGAATTGGTTTGGGAAGGTAATTGCATTTTAAGCCATTGTAATTAATCTAATTAGGACTGAAAATTAGACTAGAGCTTTGGTGAGATACTTGCACTCAGATTCAATCTGCACACAGATTTCCATTATTGAAAATAGTATGCCAAAGGTGCACAAATAGATTACCAAGATATTTATCAATGTACTACACAATAGAAACAGAGGGATAAAAATGGTTTACATTTTGACTTTGTTTAATTTTTAAAATAAGCTTAAAGTTGTGTAAAAAAAAAAAAAAAAAAAAAGAACTTAGTTAGATTCTAAAGTTTACATACACACACAAAAAAATTACATAATGTGGCAAAGGCCAGTCATATCAAAGTTAAATTTCATGACATGTTAGGACATGAGTGTCACAATACTCATGTACTATTCCAACTCATAAGTATGTACTTTCCTATATACTGCATAGTACTTATTTTTAATTTATGGCAGAAGTATGGAAATGGGATACAACCTATTATTTTGAATGCACTAATCTTAATCTTGCATACTACATGGGACAGATAGTAAGCGAACTGAGATGCAGGCTTGGATGTCTCTGTCTGACTAAAGCCTTGTCCCAAATGCCACCCTATGCTTTTAAGATCCACATCTGAGTCCATACTTGGGTGACAAAATACAGCACCTTTCTGAAAGCTAAAATGTCAAATGGGACACTCTAGTCTTGTGGACATCAAGAACGTGCAAGTGCAACACACACAGTCAGAAATGTTCCAAACTTGTACCTTTAGGTGCTCAACAGAATCTCTGTACCTTACTTACCCCTAAGTTCCTAACTTAAGTGTATATATATCACTACTCTAAGGTACTGAAATGCATCTTTTAGGAGTTGATAAGGTACAAAGTTGTCCTATTAAGCATAGTTCCCAAGTGACAAGCTGTTGTACCCCTAAACGGTACACATTTTGCACATCTTTTCTGACAGTGTATCATCGCATAACCTCGAATATACATCTAATGCACTAGTTGAGGCCGTGTCTAAAGGTGTGGTCAAATTACAAAACGAAATTTATTAACTGGTGGATCCAAAATGGTCAATATTCATATTCATTCATTTTATTCACATTTTATGTTAATAAGTTATGGCTTATGGTTTATTAATATTACTTTTGATTTCATATATTCATGTACCCCTTCTCCATATATTAATTCTCATCATATTATTTTCAAGTATTTACTCTTTAGTGTACCTTATATGCTTATTCTTATTTTATATTTAAGAGTATGTATGCTTGTTAAATTCAATTGTTCTTCAAAGTGTTTCATTGTGACACGTTTGTGGGTAGATACTGGACGCCTGCCAAGTACTGCAGAAGCGATGATGTTTTCGGAATTAGTTTGAATTCATTTGATCTTGTACCTTTATATCAAATATGTCTGTTTCCATTTCTTCAGACATGTGATGATGAAAGATCTGCAAAATTCCCTTAAGGGTGTCAAAACAACCCCTTTTGTATCTATTTTCATCTATCTTTGACATTTGACCAGTCAACCTGACCTAGCCGTTACCCCAACTATGACATAATGGATAAATCTGTTTGACCTTTTCTTATTAGACCAAAACATAAGTTTGAGTGGGATGTAAGTTTTCCTATGCTTATGGTATAAAAAGTACTGGGTCTTTGATAGTTTAGCTTTCCTTTGCTTTTCCTTTGCTCTTTTTGCTTCTCGCATCTCTTCAGCGTCTTCTACTTCTGGCTGCTTCTGCTTCTTCTACCTCTCATTTCATTCTGCAAATCTCTTCATTTTGTTCCTTCTTTCTCTATATTCTGATCTTTATCTTCATCTGTTAGATACAATACTCTGGATGTTATTATTAACTATTAATTAATTTGTTTCTCTCTATAATTTTTAAATAATAAATTTGTTATTCCTTATTCAAATTTGACCTCTGACATAATCATTGCTGGACTGCCTGGATCTCATTTTCTCATTTTTATGCATCATTAACATTAACTAAAAGCCGTTGGGACAGAACAAGGCTGCTGGAGCATGACACACGCCTCGAGAGCAGTGGAACTTTTATTATGCCTCAGACGAGTGTTTCCGCTTCTTCCAGTCACGCGTATGTGGGGTAACACAGCGCTGTTTATCATATTAGATACATCTGTGTGTTAAAAGTTGTTATAATGCTACTCTGAGCGTTCACTTGGCCGCTATTATGAGACATTTGTTGCACACTGCAGTAAGCTAGATCAAAATTAGGCATGGTAAAACATGATACTCACAGTAGATCAAGAAAACGAGATTTAAACAATAAGACGGTGTTGAGCTATATAACATGATTAGATTTCTGTCAATGAATGTATCCAAACAGTTGTTCCCTTGTCTAATAAAACACATAATATATTAAAGCATCTTTAGTGTTTCCATGGTTTCTACAAAATAAAACCGGAAACTGAGGGTAACTCGGGTTTGATTGATAGGCGACGCACGGACACGGTCCTTGTCCTGGTTAAAATTGCTTATTTTTCTGGATTTAAACATTATTTGAAACATTTGGCATAATGCAAGTACACAAGTCAACAAACTATATAACTGTTCTTGTGGTTTTCGGATATTTTAATCCAAAAATCGTACATGTTGTTCCTTTACGAGATTGTAAATGATGCAACAACCTGTTTGGTCTAGTCTCAGCAGTGCCCTCTGGTGGACTGGAGGATGACTCGCCTTTGCCCGAGTTCTCCTCTGTTAACTTTGAAAGGTCAGGCAGGGGTGTGCACATGTTTTCTGTAAGGGAAAAAAACACTATTTGTATGTGTGTCTGTGTGTGGTTGTATATTAATGTGTTTATGTGTCACATGCGCTGTAACTCAAAGAGTGTGAAGCACCTGCGTTCTGTTGTTTTCTGGCTTCGCACAGGGATAGTAGGTCACTGTATGCCTCCTCACACTCCTCACTGTCAATCAAAGAGCCATTATCAGCATACCACCCTTACACACACTCCCCATGCCAATCTTAGGGGCCAAAGGTCAAGGTTTACGATATTAAAAAGAGTCAAGGAAACAGTTTCAGGATCAGTTTTAGAAGCAATTGTAATATGTAAAAGTGACTAAGCCCTGATCCTGGATCAGTGGCAATTTTAGGCTCCTGCAGTGTGAGACAGAGGTGAAGACAGCAGCACACCAGTATGCCAGAGCCATGTGTAGAGCCGAGCTGTCTGCCTCCTGTCGGCTAAGACTCATGCTCAGCTGCTCTGATTCTCCTTTCCTCCTGACCAGTGCGGCATTCAGACGCTCATTCCGAGCTTTCAGTCGCTCCAGACACCTGCTCAAACAAAACACACCTGTCAGTTCCAGCATTTCGAACATTATCCAATAATTAGTGCCTCGCTATTTTACCAACACCTTAACTCTAAGTATTAAGCTGTTATGTGGCAAGAAAAAATGCATCCATGTATGTTACCTTGTAATTTTTAATTAAAATGTCATAATTACATTCATTCAATTGACTGGAAGCTCACATTCACGTTTTTTTCTATAATCCGTTTCACTCGGATGCACATCACAATGCATGTGTCTACTTCCATTTCATCACATTAAATACATATTTATGGTGAAAATATGAATGGAATCTCAAATGATTTATCTTGTTGAGAAGAGGTGTGCAAATTGTTTAGATTTTTTTTTTAAATTAAAGGTGCCCTAGATTCAAAAATTGAATTTACCTTGGCATGTTTAATTACCAAAAGTTCAGTACATGGAAATGACATACAGTGAGTCTCAAACTCCATTGCTTCCTCCTTCTTATATAAATCTCATTTGTTTAAAAGACCTCCGAAGAACAGGCGAATCTCAACATAACACCGACTGTTATGTAGCAGTCGGGATCATTAATATGTATGACCCCAATATTTGCATATGCCAGCCCATGATTGAGGCATTACACAGGGGCAGCCAGTATTAACGTCTGGATGAAAGTCATTAGACAAGGGCACAACGTCTGGATCTGTGCACAGCTGAATCATCAGACTAGGTAAGCAAGCAAGAACAATAGCAAAAAATGGCAGATGGAGCAATAATAACTGACATGATTCTTGATAACATGATATTTTTAGTGATATTTGTAAATTGTCTTTCTAAATGTTTCGTTAGCATGTTGCTAATGTACTGTTAAATGTGGTTAAAGTTACCATCGTTTATTACTGTATTCATGGAGACAAGAGCCGTCGCTATTTTCATTTTTTAAACACTTGCAGTCTGTATAATTCATAAACACATCTTCATTCTTTATAAATCACTCCAACAGTGTAGCATTAGCCTCAAACATCAATTTAAACATCAAAATAAACACTGTACTTACGCAATTAGACATGCTGCATGACGAACACTTTGTAAAGATTCATTTTGAGGGTTATAGTAGCTGTTTGAACTTTTTTTTATGTTGTTTAAGATTTTAGCTGGGCAGACAATAAAAAAGGCAAACAAATCCCATAGTCTAACAATAAAGGTGGGAATCAATCCCTGTGTAGCGACCAGAACAACATAAAGACTTGGGGTGGATCCTTTTGACTTGTGACTGTGAGAAATTACCCTAGCAACCATCCAGGACAGCCTAGCAACCACACAGCAACATGCTAAAATCACTTAGAACACCTTAGTAATGGTTTTTGCAGAAATCCAGAACACACTAGCAACCGCATAGCCTCTTCTTTACAATTTTCTAAGTGCAAAAATTATGACAAGCCATGGACTAAGGGGATAGAAAAGGCATATAAAAAGAAAAATGCATTATATAGGACATTTATAATAATTAGAACAAAACAAGCTGAAAATTTTTTTAAAAAAATATATCAAAACAAATGAATAAGTGTTATAAGATTTAGTAAAAAGGACTATTATCATAAACTATTGGCGAGATATGAGTAATACTCAAGCAACATGGAAAGTAAATAACATTATAATTAAAGGGATAGTTCACCCAGAAATGAGAGCGAGACATCACTGCCGATCAGACCTCACGAATCGAGTGCTGAAGGCAGTTGGACATAGTGGTGTATTAGAGGTAAAAAATGATATAAATACTGTTCGGTTTCTCACACAAACCGATCGTTTCGTGTCTTAAGACATCAATGTGTCATCACGAGCCGCAGGGTTTAATTTGGACTTGTCTGTCGTGTTTTATTAACTCTTATAGTCCAAGTTCCCGCTGACTTGCATTATATCACTGACAGACGGCAGCGGTTGCAGTTAAAAATCATCATTTGTGTTCTACTGAAGAAACAAAGACACCTACATCTTGGATGTGCTGGGGGTAAGCAGATAAACATGAAATTTTCATTTTTTGGTGAACTATCTCTTTAAAAAGAGTACTGCAAAAGTAGACTATCCAAAAATTTTTTTAAATGAGATAGACATCTTTTTTCCAATTACAGACCAATTTCTCTGCTTTCCCAGTTTTCAAAAAATTTATAGAAATTATTTGTTCACAAGCTTGATAATTTTATGGAAAAACACAATTTATTGAGTAAACATCAGTATGGCTTTAGAGCAAAGAGGTCAACCTCAATGGCAGTGGTGAAACTTGTAGAAGAGATTTCCACCGCAATGGATAATAATAAATATACTGTTGGGGTGTTCCTAGTTTCAAACAAAGCTTTTGACACTATTGATCACGGCTTATTAATGATGAAACTGGAGAGATATGGTATAAGAGCATAATATTAACATATTATGTTAAATCTGATCTAATGAAAGTCACTTGTGGTGTTCCAGAAGGTTCGGTGCTAGGCCCCAAATTGTTTGTACTGTATATAAATGATATTTGTAAAGTGTCTAATGTATTAAAATTGTTCCGTTTGCTGATGATACAAATTTATGTTGTTTGGGGAAAAATTTGGAACAGCTTCTGAATACAGTGGAAATTGAATTGATAGTTTTAAAAAAGTGGTTTGATGATAATAGACTTTTATTGAATTTAAGTAAAACAAAGTTCATAATATGTAGTAATCGGCAAAGTAAACGCTGAAATTATGTAAAGCTAAAGCTAAAATTATGAATAATAATGAGGAAATAGAAAGAGTTAAATTATGCTGGAAACCACATATTAATAATGTAAAAACAAAAATGTCAATCTATTGCAATATTAAATAGAACAAAACATATTTTGAATGAAAACTCATATATATATTGTATTGTTCGCTCATAGTTCTATACATTACTTACTGTGTGGAGGTCCTACATATAAAACTAACATAAATCCAATATATACCTTACAAAAGACAGCAATAAAGATTGTAAAACGAGTTGACTATTACGAACCAACAAATATATTATTTATTAAATTACATGCTTAAAAATTTGTTGATTTAGTTGAGTTTTACACTGTACAGATAAAGTATAAAGTATATAATAATTTACTTCCAAATTGTAGAGGCTGTTCAACATAAGAGAAAATCAGTATAAATTAAGGGGAATGTTTAAAAAATAAGGACAAGAACTACAATAAAAATAAAGGACAAAGGATTGATTGTGACAAAGGATTAAAAATGTGTAGTTGTTTGAAAATGTTTAAAAATAAGGTGATAAATAATTACATAACTCAATATGTGTATGTAATACACGTGTATAATAAACTGTTGTATTAATGTATGGAATGTGTACCTTTGTTGTTATGTATGTACATTTTGGGAAAAGTCTATCCGTTGTTTTGTTTTGTTTTTTATATGAATCAAAGAGCACTTAGATAAATACAGTGGTGTGAATAAGTGTTTGCCCCCTCACTGATTTGTTATTTTTTTGCATGTTTGTCACACTTTAATGTTTCAGATCATCAAAAAAATTAAATATTAATCAAAGATAACACAAGTAAACACAATATGTAGTTTTTAAATGAAGGTTTTTATTATGAAGGGAAAACAAAATCCAAACCCACATGGCCCTGTGTGAAGAAGTGCTTGCACCCTAGACTTAATAACTGGTTGGGCCACCCTTAGCAGCAACAACTGCAATCAAGCGTTTGCGATAACTTGCAATGAGTCTGGCCCACTCATCTTTGCAGAATTGTTGTAATTCAGCCACATTGGAGGGTTTTTGAGCGTAAACCGCCTTTTTAAGGTCCTGCCACAGCATCTCAATAGGATTGAGGTCAGGACTTTGACTAGGCCACTCCAAAGTCTTCATTTTGTTTTTCTTCAGCCATTCAGAGGTGGACTTGCTGGTGTGTTTTGGATCATTGTCCTACTGCAGAACCCAAGTTCGCTTCAGCTTGAGGTCACAAACAGATGGCCGGACATTGTCCTTCAGGATATTTTGGTAGACAGAAGAATTCATTGTTCCATTTATCACAGCAAGTCTTCCAGGTCCTGAAGCAGCAAAACAGCCCCAGACCATCACACTACCACCACCATATTTTACTGAAATGTTGAAATGCTACTTTTACGCCAGACGTAATGGGACACACACCTTCCAAAAAGGTCAACTTTTGTCTCGTCAGTCCACAGAGTATTTTTTCACACTGGCACTTTTTCACACAGGGCCATGTGGGTTTGGATTTTGTTTCCCCTTCATAATAAAAACCATCATTTAAAAACCACATATTGTGTTTACTTGTGTTATCTTTGATTAATATTTAAATTTGTTTGATGATCTGAAACATTAAAGTGTGACAAACATGCAAAAAATCAGGAAGGGGGCAAACACTTTTTCACACCACTTTATACAAAGGGTAGGCATATTAAGCAAAGGCTTCAGCCTACACCTTTTTTGTTTATTGTGTATATTTTTTAATTTATTATGAAAAATTGTCTGTGAGGACCGAAACAAACTTTTGTTGAATTTATTGAATTGAGAACACCTCACCAATTAGTTTACAAACATCCAAAATGCCGTTTTGCATTCTTATATATTTTGTATTATATTTTTTGAGATTTATTAGTCTAATGACCAGAGAGAGGAGGGAATGAAATCAACAGGTCAGCATAAATGAATAAAGCTGTTAATCTCTCACCTCTGCAGCTTTTCGATCTCAGCCTGAAGCACAGAGTCAACGGTGTAGGGAGATGAAGGGGAGTCCGGCCTGGAGCCAGGTAGTTTACGGGACAGTAGAGGGGATCCAAGATATGGAGGAGAGGAAAAGCAAGGACTCGAAGTTCGACTAGAGGACGATGATGGACTTACAGGAGGAGAACGACTCACTCCATACAGCCACTTCCTCTTCAGGTCCACTAACTGCCAAAAGACGAGTTCAGCAACACAAGTTAGAAAAATATAATTAAACGACTGAATGCGTAATGAACATTATTTCATCAAATTACCTAGTTGAAGACTTTTTAACTTATTAGTAATTATAATATTACTTTGAGGTGTGCTACTGCTATACAATATTTAAAATAATGTTTCAGTTGCATATGAACTTTCAATATTGAAAGTTATTTTAATACAACTGTATATGAAATCATATATTTTTAATATATTCACTATATGTCTATTAATGGTATTACTCTAAAATATAAAAATTGCTCTTTTAGTGATTGATTTAGGAATATCCCAATCCACCTTTTCCTGTAACCACTTTTTCTCGTCCTCAAGATCCATCAACACTCCTTCAGCATCTATAAGCTCTTCCTGACGGCTCTTCAAGGAGGTGTTGAGGTCTTGATTGTGTTTGTACAGTGAGAGAACATCCCGCTGATACTGACGTCTCTCATCAGGGGGCAGAGCAGAGGGGTATGAGATCCCCAAATCGCTCTCCATCTCCTCCAGCACCTGGGGCAGATTACAGACATCAGAGCTGGAAGATGTTCAGATGCAGTACAGTACATACAGTATCCTACAGTGGGAGGCTAGATGAGCACCTGTGTGGCCTGAACCCAGCTCTCCCGGGCTGCAGAGAGATGCTTGGCCTGGATTGTCTCAGCATTCTGAGTTTGCAGCCTGAGCATCTTCCTCCCCTGACCGCTAGAGGTCTCAATAGCAGAGAGAACCTTCTGCAGCTCGATCCAAAGCTCACTGCTGCCCCCTGCGGGAAAACTGTAATTTAGTTTTTTGTATTTTTCTTTTTATTTAAATTTCCAAGTTTTTGCTATATCCACATTACAGTTAATAAATCAAATACAAAGACTCAGTGTCCTCCACAATTATTGGCACCCTTAGTAAATATGAGCAAAGGTGGGTGTTTCATTCAAAAAAATCACAAAATTTAACCTTTCATTGAAGGGAAACTGTTGAAAGTGGGGGGAAACTCATATTATGAAATACATTTTTTTCTCCAATACATGTTGGCCACAATTATTGGCACCCCTAGAAATTCTTATGAATAAAATATCTCTGAAGTATATTCCCATTCATATTTACATTTTTTTAGCACACCAGGGTGACTAGGAGCATGAAATTGTCCAGCCATGACTTCTTGTTCCACAGGAGAATAAACATGAGGAAACACAAATGTCAAATTTCCTTAATCATTCATCACAATGAGTAAAACCAAAGAACATAGTTCTGATGTGCAGCAAAACATTGTTGAGCTTCACAAAATAGAAAATGGCTGTAAGAAAATACCTAAAACATTGAAAATCCCCATTTCCACTATCAGGGCAATAATTAAGAAGTTCCAATTAACTAAAGATGTTACAAATCTGCCTGGAAGAGGACATGTGTCTAAATCATCCTAATTCCAAGTGAGGAGGAACGTTTGAGACTCTCCAAGGATCACAGTTGGAGAATTGCAGAGATTAGTTGAGTCTTGAGTCTCAGAAAGCCTAAAAAATGATCAAACAGCACCTACATCCCCATAAGTTGTTTGGGAGGGTTTCAAGAAAAATCCTCTGCTCTCATCCAGAAACAATCTCCAGTATTCAGTTGTCAGACAAGACTGGAACTTCAAACGGGACCAGCTTCTATGGTCAGATGAAACTATATTAAAAAAAAAGAGCTTTTTGGCAGCAAACCCACCAGATGAGTTTGGCGTACATATGGATAAAAAGTACCCCATGCCCACGGTTAAATATACTGCTGGATCTTTAATGTTGTGGGCCTATTTTTCTGCTGGAGGTCCTGGACATCTTGTTCAGATTCATTGTATCATGGATTCTATCAAATACCAAC
Organism: Chanodichthys erythropterus; assembly: GCF_024489055.1. Classification (NCBI taxonomy): domain Eukaryota; kingdom Metazoa; phylum Chordata; class Actinopteri; order Cypriniformes; family Xenocyprididae; genus Chanodichthys; species Chanodichthys erythropterus. The sequence goes on from NC_090226.1 coordinate 29,011,873, forward strand.
AGATAAAAAATCAAAACCTGACCACTTCTGATAGAAATCCAATAATGGGCTGTGGTTGGATCTTCCATCAGGACAATGATCCAAAACAAACATCAAATCCAACACAAAAATGGGTCACTGAACACAAAATGAAGCTTCTGCCATGGCCATCCCAGTCCCCTGACCTGAACCCTAAAGAAAATGAGTTGAGTGAACTGAAAAGAAGAAGCACCAAAATGGAGCTGGAATCTGAAGGATCTGGAGAGATTCTGCATGAAGGAATGGTCTCTGATCTCTCCTCAGGTGTTCTCCAAACCCATCAGACATTATAGGTGAAGACTCAGAGCTGTTATCTTGCCAAAAGGAGGTTGCAAAACGTTTTGAATAAAAGGGTGCCAATAATTTTGAATAAAAGGGTGCCGTATTTTGGAGAAAAACATTTATTTTATAATGTGATTCAACTTTCCCCCCGCCCACTTTCAATTCTTTTCCTTCAATGAAAGGTTATAATTTCACGAATTTTTTAATGAAAGATCAAAAGGATAAACAATGCAGATTTATTTTCACAGCTGCTTTTGCTCATAATCATAAGGGTGCTAATAATTGTGGAGGGCACTGTCTATATATATATACAGTATATATATAAAGAAAGCGTGGCAAAACCACTAATAATGTTGACATTTATTATTATTAATAACATTAATATTCTCATTAATAATACTCATTGTTGTTATTAGTCAAATTTCTAAATGTTTTTGATTATTATTATTTTATTATTAAAATAATAAAATTATTATTATAAATAATATAATTTTTATTATTATATTAATAATAGGCCGAATAATACAATAACATTACGAATAAAATTCAAAACGTTTTTTATTTTTAGTGTTATGTTCTTTTGATTTCTTTTTGAGTTTTTTTGTAAGAATTAATTTGGATGAAGTTGTGAGGAAAAATGTAGCAAATTATACTGAATGAAGTTTGACAATTATGATTAATAAGTTTTATTATTAATTATTATTATTAATCATAATAATACACTTTTAGATGTTTGCATTCCATTATATTCATTCCTATTAGTATTAGTTTTTCTCCCAAATTTATCCATATTCATTCTTACAAAAAAAAGAATGAATTCCTAGAATTCTTCATGAAAATTATTTTATTAAAATTATTTCATTGAAATATTATAAAACAACAAAAGTATGTATGTATGTATTATTATTAATATTAACTGTAATAATAACTTTTTAGTTGATTATGAACAACTCAGTTTTTTTACTTTAAGTTTTTGATTTTTATTTTTCCTCCCAACTAAAAAAAATCATACAAATTCTCAGGAGTCTTGATTTAGAAAGACATACTTGCATGCGGAAACTTTAAAATTAAAGTTTAATAAGTAGTTTTGCATTTGGAAACAAAAGTCTGGCAGGACCAATAGTGCAGTAAATAGCAGGCTGTCCGTTCTGACACAGCATTTACTGTGATTGATGACGAGGCATTGTATAAACAGAACGTGCCTTCTGAGTCCCTGCAGACATTCTTGGTCTTGGGCTCCACAGATGCCATGCCAGCGTCCACCGCCGTGAGGCTGCAGGCCGGAGATCTCAAGCCCTGCTGCGGGACGCACCCACTGACCCGCGCTTGACCCTCAGACGCTTTCAACTCTCTGTGAGAACACAGACTTTTTCACATAGTGTACTTGTTAGAACAAAAAAACATAGTTTGCAATTGTTTGAGACAGGTATTACCGTGGTATTTGTAGGGAGTCCATCTTCCTGTTGAGCTCAGAAATGATCTGCAGTAAAGTGCTCACCTCCGTCTCACACTGCGCCAGTTCAGAGTCCGCTGACACCAGACTGTCCGATCTCTGCTGGAATGTGTCACTTAGGTGAAATAATGTGCAAAACCAGTCTTTACTTCAGATCAGAATTGAGCTAGGTTGGGTTAGGCAGGATGAAACTATCCAGTAGTCCAAAGTAAGTATTTCATCCAATAGAATCCTAGTAGCATCTGCAAACAAACAATGCTAGAGCTTTCTCAGAAGTAAATTCAATGACATTTAAAGGGGACCCATACTGCTCCTTTTACAAGATAAGTCTCTGGTGTCCCCAGAATGTGTCTGTGAAGTTTCAGCTCAAAATACCCCACAGATCATTTAATATTGCTTGTCAAATTTGACCAACAATACGGCGTTTTTGTGTTTGTCCCTTTAAATGCAAATGAGCTGCTGCTCCTGGCCCGCTTTCCAGAAGAGGGCGGAGCTTTAACAGCTCACACTTCGGTTACTCAACAACAACAAAGCTGGAGAATCTCACGCAGCCAAAATGAGGATTGTCAGTAACGGTGTTCAGCCTTACATTGTTCAAACCGGAGTTGGACACTGATGGACAGACAACATTTAGAATGCATCTGGACGTTTCTGAATGGTTAGTGGATAAATCTATGTAGTTGCTGTGGAGTTGATTCAACTCATCGAATAGCATGTGCCATCATGTTAATATTTTTAGCAAAACCCATATGGATGTAGACTGGGTAAACCCAGCCTGATCTGCCGGCGATTTGAACTCAGTCTGGAAACCCATACATTCATTTCTACTGCTTCTGTTACACTTTTGCGGGAACCAATCACAGACTGGCTTATCCACCTTGCTCGCTATTGGCGAGTATAACACAATGACGTCTACCCGTCTCTCGCACGACCGTCAATCCAATTCCTTTTAACCTCTCGACGATGCTGAATGACTTCTTTAGTTTAGCAAACAAATCGCTCGAGCGGGTGTAAATACCACTCACTTTCATGTTTTTTTTTGCACAACCTGCAAAAATCGCTCGGTGCCATTGCTGCTTCTGCAAACCGCTGATCAATGCTACAAACCAATACAAACTAAACCTGTCTGGTTTTTCGCGTTGCTCTGATTGGTTCGTTGATCTGATTGGTTGAAGGACTATCCAATCCCGTGAATAATGCTCGTTGATCACACCTCTTGTGCAGTAGAAAATACATAGCATACTCCCCAGACCAATGTTCAATTTTAAATTGAGCTTGGTCTGGTGATAGCCAGACAAATATGGATGCCCCACTATACATAGCATACCTGTTTGCCAAACAGAGCCATACACACCAGGCTACGCTTATGATTGCAACCAAATGCTGTGAATAGTTTAATATTTGTGATGTGATCTGCGAAAACCCATCGCATGGTGAAATTTTACCTATCACAGGTTTTAATAGCATACGAAAGCTGGATTGGAGCCTTTTCCAAATCTGTTACTTCTTTCAGAGCTTGTCTGTAACAAAAGTTATGGTTATCTGAAGTCGACTGATCGCTCTGATTTTCAGGAACGGAATTCTGAGAAAAACAGTTTTAATTAACTGTTAGCCCCCTTTTTCGCATAGACATGAAAAGTGCACTATCCAAACATAAATGGTTGTAATTCAAGAATGCTTTGGAATATAGACCTTGTTGGTCTTGTTATAAAGAAGACATTTGTCGGATTATTGTAGAAGTGAAATTAATTAGGAAAGTGAAATAAAAAAAAATAAAGAAAATCAAAGCCAAAAATGTCAACATTCCAAATTTTAGGTTGATATATTTAAAAAATTAGCTTTCAGTAAGATTTTTTTTTGGGCGCAGTACCAAACTTTTTTACTAGATGACATCCAAGATCCATTAGGGGAAAGTGGGGTAAGATTACATTTACATTTACATTTACGCATTTGGCAGACGCTTTTATCCAAAGCGACTTACATTGCATTATACTATACATTTGTATCTGAGTATGTGCAATCCTTGGGATCGAACCCATGACCTTGGCATTGCTAGTGCCATGCTCTAACCACTGAGCTACAGGAAAGCTTGAGCCATTTTTTACTTATGTGGTCCTCAAGATAAGGGAAAATGAGGCAGAAGCACAATGAAAGTATTTAAAGTAATTTCAGGATGTTTCCTATCATTTTAAATGATCAGAATACATCTATGACAAAGGGATCTAAAAATATAGCTTCTTATAAAAAAGTGTTCCTCTGGCTCAATTTACCCCAGGTTAGGGGTAAGTTGAGCCAAGTCAGTAGGTGGGTGTAAACGGACCATCTAATTGAATCTGAATCAAACCCATGTGAAATTTTAAAGATAATGTACCTATTTTAAAAACTAATTTAATAATCAAATTTCCTTTTACAAGTATTCTTTGTAAAAATATTTTACAGATTTTTTTTTTTTAAAGCTAAATTAAACAACATAAAACCAACCAAATGAAGTTGAAATTTCAATATCTTTAATTGTTTGCATTTCTGAAACAATATGTGGAACATCAAAGATGTAATCCTCCCATAAACACACTAAACAGAGAGTTTGTTGAGTAAAATTAAATAAAAACTAAATAAGAATGAATAAATGTCACTGAAACTAAACATTTTAGTCAAAAGGTTTTTGACATGGTAGTTTTTCTGCAATGTCGACCATGTTAGGCCATTAGAGATTACAGGTAGAAAGATATGTATGATTAAACATCCTCTGGTTCGTATCAGAGAAGGATTTGGTGTGCTTGTACACTGTTCCTATCAAATAAACTTGAAAATAAAGATAAACTAACCCAGTTGCGTAATATTACATTGAAATGACACTAGTTTATACTTCAGATTTAACTTAAATCCAGTGCCTTATGGTGGGGTAAGTTAAAATGCTGGCTCAATTTACCCCACAGCATTTGGCTCACTTTGCCCCATAGCTGCCATTTTAGGAAAAACTAGCTAGCTTACCAATTCAGAATAATGTTTAGCTAAATTACTTGCATGGTTTATACATAGATAAATCACCAATATGCATCATAAATAGTTTTAGACCTGGACAAAATTGCTTTGATGAAACAGCTATTGCTAGTTTTTAAAATAAATAAGCGACTTCCACTCCTCCCATGTGCTTCTCCTTTTCACAGTCTGGCAGAAATTATGTGTGGTTCTAAAATATATGATCACATGACGATAAAATGGTACGGTTGCCAAGATATAGGGAGTGGGTCAACTTACCCACTGGCTCATCTTACCCCACTCTCCCCTACTTTATCATTTAAGGGCGCCTTAAATATTTTCATACATTTTATGAAGTAGACATACTATTCAGAAGTATTATGGGCAGTTTGGCAGTTTTTGATTTGAATTCAACCTCTAATAAACACAATTAGAACATAGCTCTGTTGTTCTCTTGTGCTCCGCCTTATCACGATAACGTTGTATTGGAAAAACAAAATCTTTGCTTGCCACAGTTTATACAGGACTGGCGGGAAATTTGCATTAGTACACTTTCATTCTAGATGTTATGTGGTTTATTTTGATAGGTGAACTTTGTAGTGTTAAGAGTGGGAAAGTTATGGCCGATTTTAATGACATTCTAAATACTAGTGTTCTGTGCTCATCTGTGCAGCCAATGAATGAACAGAATGCTTTGCTCAAACTTTTGCCATGGCCATAGTACAGTTTTTGCTTGCGAAAACAAAATGGTGGCGCCGCCGTGGGTGAAAACTTGCAGATTAAGGGGCGGTAATATTATAATAAGATCCCCTTTCAACGTCACAAGGGGAGCGAAATCTGAGCGGCTTGTTTTTTCATATGCTTGCAGAGAAAGGCTTGCCAAAACAAAATTACTGGGTTGTCCCTTTTCATGTTTTTTGGGTTGGTAGATGCACCGGGGACCCGATTATAGCCCCTATAGCCCTATATGTCCCCTTTAAAAGTGATTATTGTATCATAGGAGTAAATTATTGTTATATAGCTCAACACGTTTAGTCTTATTGTTTAAATCTAATTTTCTTGATTTTTTGCGAGTACCATTTTTTATTATGCCTCAGAAAAAGTATCTAACATAGTATAATGAGATACAGCTTTATTTTTTAGTAACAGTAATACAGCATTTTCTCCATCATACAATACGTTTTAAAATTAATTGCAAGCCTTTTATCAACACAAGCCATCCAGCATTTAATATGATATTCTAAAATCGATCTATCTTACTGCAGTGTGTCTCAAACAAGTGTCTCACAGCAGCCGGCGAGCGAACGCACAGAGTAACGTTATAACAACATTTTCAACACTCTCAAATGTATCTAATATGATAAACAGAGCTGCGTTACCTCATACTCATGAGTAGTTCAAAACATTCACTGTGAAAGTTGCACTAATATTTGACAGCCAGAAATAAACCAAATAATGTGTTTAATATTGAACAAAATATCTGTTGTTAAAACAATATGGGTGTTGTTGTTTTCTGCACCCTTTTGTTCTGAGGGGAGGAACAGGAGGAAACAGGCACATCCTGAAACTGCACTTCCTGCTGCTGAGTTATTGTGTTTAATGTAAAAAAACGAAACTCTCAAACTGTTGTTCTCAGTATTCAGATATAAATATGAGTTAACTATATGGTTTCAGGACCTTGCTTGCTGTAGATGTATCATTGAGTTTGGTTTGAAGCTAATGACTATTCCCTTGTAGTACTATTATTATAAATGACATGATTTAAACCCCTTGATATATGCTAAAAATATGCAATATGATCATTATTAAAAAAAATACTGATTTATACTTTACAGAGTTGCAATACATGTATTTAAAAACCAAAATTGGATCAGATTGAGTAAATCACATCACCATCCCATAAACTCACCTCTGTCATTTGTCTGATCTTGGTTCAGGTCCTGTCCTTAGGTAATGTCCTGAATGAAAGCACTTTTAAAGAGTGATTTAAAGTGTGCTGCTGAGTTTCTCATTGAGCATGTGAAGGCAGCGCTGTGAGCTTCAGCACATCCTGATCAAACACTCTTCTTCTCTACTTTACTGGGCTAAAAACCTGCTCTCTGCTGAACATGTCTTGATTGTCGTCTCCACCCACTGTCTTTTTAGATCTTTTCCTGTTCGGATTATTTTTGACTCTTTGTCTCTATAGAAAATTATCTGATCAATCTTATTGTTTATAAATAAAGTATTTAGAAATCCTTTCTTTTTAATGATCACTTCAGTTTTTCAATGATTCTCTAGTTTTCTTAAGGAAAATAGAAGACTAAAATATGCAAAATTATTTCCTTTGGAAAACCTGTAAGTTGAAACAATTTTTCAGGATAAACCCTCACAGGGATTATTATTCAAATAGTGAATCTGAAGCTGTAAAAATAAAGATTTTCTTTATATAAAAAAATGGTAACAATTTACAATAAGTTTCATTAGTTAACATTAGTTGATAACATGAACTAATCACAAGCAATACATTTGTTGCTATATTTGAGACTGTATTTAATCTTTGTTAATGTTAGTTAATAAAAATACAGCAGTTGATTGTTTGTTCATTTTGTTCATTTTACTTCACAGTGTATAATGTTATCAACAGTAAATTAAAGGTAGAATATGTAAGATTTTTGCAGTAAAATATCCAAAAACCACTAGGCCAGTGTTATATATTTTGTTCACTTGAGTACTTTCAATATCCAAAATGTTTCCAACTATTTGTAAATCGTGAGAAAATTGCATTTTTAACCAAGGCTCCGGGACGTGTGAGGAGTCGCCTGTCAATTGCGTCATACCCGCGTTACCCTCGGTTTCCGGCTTTATTTTGTAGAAACCATGGAAACACCAAAGACGCTTTAATATTTACATGTTTTAATAGACAAGTGAACAACTGTTTGGTTACATGTATAGACAATAAAATAATTATTGTTATATAGCTCAACACGTTTAGTCTTATTGTTTAAATCTAATTTTCTTGATTTTTTGCGAGTACCATGCTTTACCACGCCTCAGAAAAACTATTTTGTAAAGTAGCTAACATAGCATAATCAGATGCAGCTTTATTTTTTAGTAATAGTAATACAGCATTTTCTCCATCATACAATACATTTTAAACTTAATTGCAAGAAAATTGGTGTTCATAAGAGCACAATAATAAGCATAATGGGGATGTAAAAGCAGACTGAGCTTACCGGTTCGGCATGATGGTGTTTAATGTGACCGACAGCCTTTGTAGTCCCATTTAGCCACTTGTTAGCAATCGCCTTTTTCAAGACATGAAACAGCTTTAAAAAATCACAGGTGGGTTAATACTGATGAATTTTATGTCATTGAATAAAACCTGAAAGTGTCTTGAGCTTGTGCTCACCACAGACCTTATTTTAGCCAAAAAAAAAAAACAAACAAAAAAAACCTTGACTTAGGGGCAATAGAACCGTCAGTGCTAAAATGCTAATTCGTTTCTGCATTTTGGCCTACAAAGTGATGTCATACTTGCACAATTCTATTAGATTTAAGGAAGGTTATGGTTGGGGTGTTGCTGGATCTTCAATCTCCACCCATTACGTCCATAAACACCTCAAAGCTTTCTGATTAACTAAAAAGAATGAGATCCCAGAACAGTTCTTTCAATACATTCTTAACATTCTTATTTACGTTCTTAATACATAATAGTCCTTCACGTCTATTGCGATCTCAGAATTCAGGCCAGCTGATAATACCTAGAATATCAAAATCAACCGCAGGTGGTAGATCCTTCTCCTATTTGGCAACAAAACTCTGGAACAATCTTCCTAGCATTGTTCGGGAAGCAGACACACTCTTTCAGTTTAAATCTACACTAAGATTTTAATCGCTGGTGTTACGACCCTGTCTTTTCCTTCGTCACCTGGTGGTGGCAGTGTGGCGTTTGGATGTGGTGTAAAGTCCAATTGGATAATTCATGGGTGGAGAGTATAAATAGCCGGCTGATCTACTCAACATTACTTCCTCTGGTAGAACGTGTTTCTCCAGAGAAGTCGTTTGCTCCAACCTGTTTTCATTTTTGTTCTTCCCAACCTTTCCTACCCACTGGATTCTTATTTTCTTTTGGTTTATTTATTCCCCTAGACATTGTGCTATTTTGTTTGGAACAGATAATTTTGTAATAAACAACATGGCAATTCAAAGAACTCATTTGTGTGTGTGATCCTCTTTATGTTACGGTCAAGAACGAGCTGGCCGTGACATAAATTGGGTGGCTCGTCCGTGATCCTTTGGAGTGGGAAATGTTGGTGAGTATAACTATTTTTGTGAATGGTCACCTTTTTTGAATGAGAACTCTGGTTAGGAAGAGTGTATCCAGCTGGGTTGTGCATACAATCCTTCCGACGGAACACTGGTTGTTGTTTTTGTTTATTATTTTGCCTTTTTTATTTTTGAGGATTATCCTGGGTGGAGATATAAATCTCTGTTGGGGGTACGCTTTCGGACTTTCAGTTTGACTGATCGTCACTGAGTTTAGCGTTTAATGCCGCCCCGAGCCCGGTACATCCTCGAAGATTAGATAGTGATTATTTTCGGGTAGGAGCTGGAGTTTCTCAGTTCATGGAGGTGAACCTATACAGCAAAATCTGTGAAATAATAATAATTTGTTTTTTAGTGCGCTCTTTTCTTTCCCGCGAACCTGCAACGTGTTTTCGACTTGTGGTAAGTCTTTGAAGTTTTTGTGAATGAGTGCGTTACGTAACGGAATGACGTAAATGAGGCAGTGGCTTATGGGAGTTGTAGTTCTAGTAATCACGAGTGTTCCACGTGCGTGAACTGTTTGTTTATTGTCGCATAGGTGTGTGAGAACGAAGATGTCTTCGGTGCTCGAAGATTTCTTTGCGTGTCCCTCAGAATCTTTACTTGAGGTGTACAAAGGAGCAATTATTACAAATTGCCGAACGCTTTAGTATCGATCTTACTACTCAAGATAAGAAACTGAAGGAAACGCTTGTGACGACATTAAAACGATCACTCGTTGATAGAGGAGTTTTTGAGGTAAGAACTGAGTCTATTGCTCCCAGTGATTCTTCTGTGTTTTGTCCTTGTGACGTTGAAGTTGAAAGTGAATTGAAATTTCGAAATATGTCACTGCAAGAGAAGCAGCTGTATTTAGATGCGGCGAAAGTCCGTGCTGAGCGTGAGGATCGCGCTATGAGAGAGAGGGAGGTAGAAAGAGAATTTGCAGCAAGGAAATTAGAGCAACAGTTATCCGTACGTAAACTCGAACTTGAGTTGGAGAGAGAACGGGAAGATAGAGCGTTTCAGATAAAGAAGTTGGAGTTAGAGTTAGCAGCAAAAAAAGCGGAAGCCCCGCAAATTGATATGCCTTTTGCTGAATCGCATTCGTCGGCTGATTATGATCCTGTGTTTGACGTTCACAAGAATGTGAGATTAGTTCCTCCGTTTTCTGAAAAGGAAATAGAGAAATATTTCTATCACTTTGAACGAGTTGCTTTGTCTTTGAAATGGCCAAGGAAGTTTTGGACTTTAATGTTACAGTGTGTTTTCACAGGTAAAGCTCGGGAAGTTTATTCAGCTCTCAGTCTGGAACAGAGTGGTGAGTATGATATCGGTCTTTGTCAGACACGTGATTTTGTTGTGTGTGACGTCACCGCGGCGCCATATTTGTGGTATCCCTGCTGACTGTGAGAATGAAAGAGATTACACGAGTTGAGATAACAAGCATATAACTCGCAAATATGAAAAAGCACAAGAACAAAGTTAAAATTTCATATCGCGATAAACTCACCAAAGATGCCAGGGACCGTTATTTGGAGAAATTTCCATCCATTCATAACATAGATCTGTACGAACTGACTGCAGTAAGTTGGAGTGCTACTGACCCCGCATTGCTACCTAAATCATCATACTTAAATATTGTTAACTGTCTTGTTTATGGCATAAACGCATAGTGAACAATTTAAAAACTATAAATCCCTCGAAGCTCACAGATATTTCACTAATGGGTGCAGGATTTATTTATGTTCTGAAGGAAGGACTGCGATAACAGTATAGTAACGATAATGATGATGATGTGTTAACTACCGTATATAACAAATACATGATTAAGGATGGTTTAGTGTTATCAGGAAGAATTTTGAACTAATACTACCCTTTTTTTCATGCATTTTTTTTTCTTTATTGCATTAAGTACATAAACCAATGTATAACACTATAAACATTGTTCCAATAAACAAGGCATCATCAGAGATGTATGTAGAATTTAATAGTGTATTTTATTATAGTACATTCTGATATAGTATACCTTTTAGAGCCAAAATAATTTGTAAATTATTGTCCTCCATCTACCTGTGTTGTCTGGGTCAATGACATTATGAGTCTTTTTTTTTGTCCAAAAGCCTTAATAATAATAAAAACAAAGATATGTCATGCAAGTTAAATATCTGATTTATAGATTGTGTATATTATTAATTATCCTATTAATACTATAAGTGCATATAACATAAATCTACAAATCACCCTGAAAAATTTTATTATACATGCTTTATTGTTCATGCAAGACTGGATAAAGCATCAGCACATTTTTACACTACAATTCTACAAAAGATTCAAACATGCGCAGAGGCACAAAAAAAAAAAAAAAATTGTAATAACGCCATAAAGGTTCCCAGGTTTGGCAGACCCGTATAGTACATTAACATCATCTCCAAAACAAACATCAGACATCCTGTACATATCAAGTCGGTTTACTTCTGCACATGCAGATCACCATCTCCTCCAGCCTCCTGCATCTTCTCAGTGTGAAGATGATCACTCTCTCCAGCCTGATGGACCATAGTGTTAGCTGACTGACTTGGGTAAAGTTGGTTTTATATTCGCACATCCGTATTCAATAGCCTTGTTAATCACACTACACTGGACATTCAGTGGACATTCACAAGTAAATATGTCATTAAACAATACTTGCCTATTTTGATCGACTGTGAAAAATGTTATAAGTTGACAATCGTTGGTTGTCAATATCATGTCGCTGCTTAAAATTCGCAAACATTAATTTATTGCATATTTATTGGAAAGTCTCAATTTATCAGAAGTCTGAATGTGCAAATATAAAACCAACTTTACCCAAGTAGCTGACTGGATTGTTTTTCCTTACGTCTGTGTGTGCATCTCAATCAGCTCTGAGCTCTTGAATCAGTATATTGTGTATACAAATTTTGTGACTGAGACCGTCCTGATCAGTGCCCTAACTAATGAACTAGGGAGCTGATTGAGACACAGCCTGTGTTTAATGCTGATGTGGCCTTAATGTAGGGAGGGATGGTGTCCAGTTGGGGTCAGTCTCCATAATCTTTAAGCAGGCTGATCTGCAATGAAATGAAAAGGTCCACAGACCACAGCTGTAAAAAGTAGTCAGAAAATAAGAATCAGTATATGGATACAGAGCAAAAATGTCGTACCTTAAGTATAAAAATGCTGTAGCAAAATTAAGAAAAAATGTAGACATATTCAAGTAAAAGGGATTCAGTTTAAATTGACTTGTTTCATAGCACATACAATCCAAAACAATGCGTTGCTATAACGTTTTCTACTTTAGAAAACAGAAACCTCTAACTTACCTTTGTGAAATGTAGAAAGCAAACATACATGAATGGAGATATCTTGACGAAAGTGATGTCTCACCGCGGCAACCCATGCGATCCAGCGCCTGTTATTGCCTCTACATACTCTCCGTACAGCCTTTTTTCAAGTAGGAAACCGACTAAATCTAATCTCGTAGTAAAGTTTTTGACATTTTCTATCGTGGGACATATTATTGCAGCTTTTCACACAACAAAAGTGTGCCATTTTTACAATGAAAAGTAGCCAAAGAAGAAACAACTCTGCACTGATACAGAGATTGTTTGGATACCTCAGAAATGGCGGCGACACCCATAATGCACTTCGGTTTTCACGAGTGTGACGTCACCTGACAAAGACCGATAGTGAAAACTGCCGTGTTACATGCATATGAACTTGTGCCTGAGGCATATCGACAAAAATTTAGGAATTTTAACAAAAATGATGAATGCACTTTTGTTGAATTTGCAAGAGAGAAAGAGACATTATTTGACCGATGGTGTACTTCAATGAAAATCACCACTAAAGAGCAGTTAAGAGAATTGGTGCTCTTGGAGGAGTTTAAACACTGTGTTCCTCATGCTGTAGCTACATATCTTACCGAGCATAAGGTGAGTAAACTTTCAGAAGTTGCTATTATGGCTGATGAGTTTGTGTTAACCCATCGTGGGTCGTTCGGTTCAGTCAGTTTTAAGAACGACATGGGTAAGTCTAAGTTTTGTACTCAAGCCAAGACAAAGTCTGTTTCAATGGGGCCAAATATTAAAGCGACAGTAGTTGAGAAGTCAAAGCCTGTAGTTTTAAAAGACATGATTTGCTTTTATTGTAAAAAACCTGGCCATAAGATCTCTGATTGTCTTGTTCTTAAGAAAAAAGACTCTCAAAACCTGTTGCTTTGGTTGCTACATCCCCATTCATAAATGATACCTTTGAGGAAAGCGAGAGCCCTTTGTCTCATTGTGGTAAACCTGCTGAGCAGCGTGTTACTGGCTCTGTTGATTATACACCTTTCATCACTGAAGGAACGGTTTCTTTATCTGGTTCAAAGGAAACAGTGTCTGTGCGCATTCTTAGAGACACAGGAGCTGCGCAATCATTTCTTCTGGAAGGAATTTTGCCTTTGACTTCTGAAACATCTACTGGAACTCATGTGTTGGTACGGGGTTTTGAGATGGGGTTTGTTAAAGTGCCTTTGCATCGAATCCATCTTTCCTCTGCCATAGTATCTGGTGATGTTGTAGTTGGTGTCCGTGCTGCACTTCCAGTTCCTGGGATTACATTTATTCTGGGAAATGATCTAGCTGGGGGGAATGTTTGGGGTGAGAGTAATGTGGCAGCTTCACCCATAGTAGTATCTGTACCCAGAAAAACTGATGTTGAAATCCATAAAGAATTTTCTGATTTGTTCCCAGCTTGTGCAGTCACTCGATCGATGGCTAACCGTCCATCTGAAAACCAGGATGATGAGGTTTTATTGAATGACACCTTCTTTTCTACTGTTAATACAGGTGAATCTGATGTCTCTAAATGTTCTGAACAAAGTGACTTGAAAGTTTGCTTTTTGCCATCTTCTGATCAGGAAGAGTTTACAGAACTGCAAAACGAATCTGATACATCTGAGGTCCTATCCACTTCTGAAAGCATTGGTGCTGAACTTTCTAATGTTGATTGTTCTTTGACTTCTCTTTTACAGATCTCTCGAGAGGAGCTAATTAGAGCACAACAGACTGATGATACACTTAAGTTTTTATTCTTTGCAGCAAGGTCAAATAAGTGGTCTGATCTTCCTTCATTGTATTTCTTTGAAGACGGCCTTCTTTGTAGGAAGGGGACCATGCATAAGGATATGGTGGAACCAAAAATTCAGATTGTAGTTCCTCTGCCATTTAGAGAACCTGTTTTGAAATTGGCTCATGAAGGACTCGCTGGTCATACTGGAGTCCGGAAAACTTATAGTCGTATTATGCAGCAGTTTTATTGGCCTAAAGTAAAACGAGATGTGGCCAAATATATACGATCTTGTCACATATGTCAGATTACCGGTAAACCCAATCAAAAAGTGCCAGTTGCTCCGCTACAACCTATTTCTGTGGCTTCCAACCCTTTTGAACATCTAGTTATTGACTGTGTCGGTCCTCTCCCACGGTCTAGGGCTGGTCACCATTACCTTTTTACCATCATGTGCCAGACTACCCGTTATCCTGCAGCTTACCCATTGAGATCTATCACCACTAAATCTATTTTGAAAGCCCTCACTAACTTCATGTCTATCTTTGGTATTCCCAAGATTATCCAATCAGATCAAGGTTCGAATTTCATGTCGAAGCAGTTCTCAAAAGCTTTGCGTCAGCTTCGAGTTACACACAATGTTTCCAGCGCCTACCATCCACAAAGTCAGGGGATTCTTGAAAGGTTTCATCAAACTTTAAAGTCTCTCTTGAGGTCATATTGTGTGGAACTCGATGCAGACTGGGAAGAGGGTCTGCCATGGATGTTATTGGCTATACGTGAAGTAATTCAAGAAAGTTTGGGTTTTAGTCCAAATGAATTGGTGTTTGGTCATCCAGTACGAGGACCCACTGCAGTCTTAGCTGATGAATGGCGTACTACTAAGCCCCCAGACAGTATTGCAGACTATGTTAGTGGATTTCGTTGTAGACTTTATGAGGCACGGGCGATAGCTCAAAAGAAATTGGGTAAGTCTCAAACAAAAATGCAACGACTTTTTGATAGGAAGGCTAAGTTTAGGAGTTTTCAGGTAGGTGATCAGGTATTGGCTCTGTTATCTCTTCCTACAAAACCATTTCAAGCCAAGTTTACTGGACCTTACAGTGTAGCTAAGCGCCTTTCAGATAATAATTATCTGTTGAATACTCCTGATCGTAGAAGAAAAGTGCAGGTCTGTCACATTAATTTGTTAAAGTCCTATGTTGTTCCGGTAAGTTCTGTTTCTGTTGGCATTGTAACATCATGTGATCCATCTAATATAGGTCAGTCTGTGGTTCCTTCTCTTTCTTGTAGTAGGAGTAGTGAGTCTTCCAAGGATATTGATGAGGACGGGAATCTTCTTTCTCAAGAAAAAGTAGACGGACGACTTAACAACTCTCAAATTCTTGTTAATTTGTCCTGTCATCTGTCTTATTTGGCTGAGAAAGAGAGAAATGACATCATTGAATTGGTAATGTCCTTTCCTTCACTCTTCTATGACGTTCCTGGTTGTACTTCTGTCATTGAACATGACATTGATGTTGGAACTTCTTCTCCTGTTAAGCAAAATGCTTATAGGGTTAATCCAGTAAAACGAAAATTGTTACAACGAGAAGTGAACTATTTACTCACTCACAAATTGGCCGAACCCAGTTTTAGTTCGTGGAGCTCTCCTTGCGTGCTAGTGAACAAACCAGATGGCTCATATCGGTTTTGCACCGATTATCGGAAACTTAATTCCCTAACCAAACCTGACTGTTTCCCATTACCTCGTGTTGACGACTGTGTGGATCATGTTGGCTCTGCCCAATATGTAAGTAAGTTTGATCTCTTGAAGGGGTATTGGCAGGTGCCTTTAACTGCCCGAGCGAAGGAGTTATCTGCGTTTGTTACACCTGATGCTTTCCTGCAGTATACGGTTATGCCTTTTGGGGTCCGCAATGCCCCAGCTACTTTCCAACGTTTGGTAAATCGTATACTGTATGGAATGTCTGGATGCGAGGCCTATCTTGACGATGTTGTCTTATATAGTTCTTCCTGGTTTGAACATCTTAACCAAATAAAAGACTTATTTTCACGTCTAACTGAGGCTAATTTGACCATCAATCTAGCTAAGTCTGAGTTTGGAAAAGCGACTGTTACTTATTTGGGTAAAATAGTTGGAAATGGTTGTGTATCTCCAATCGGTGCTAAAGTCGAAGCCATATGTAGTTTTCCTATCCCTACCAATCGTCGCGAATTGCGTAGATTTCTCGGAATGATAGGTTACTATCAATTTCTGCCAGAATTTTGCCAGCGTGGTTTTGCCTTTGACTGATCTATTGAGTCCAAAAGTTGTCTTTCAGTGGTCTGAGACATGCCAACAAGCTTTTGAAAATTGTAAGGCTTTATTGGCCAATGCCCCCATTTTGAAAGCTCCAAACTTCGAGAAGTCTTTCCGACTTGCAATTGATGCCAGTGCTTGTGGTGCAGGCGCTGTTCTCTTGCAAGAGGATTCAAACGGAGTTGAACATCCTGTTAGTTATTATTCTAAGAAATTCACTCATCATCAACAGGTCTACTCAACTATTGAAAAGGAAGCCCTTGCCCTTGTGTTGGCTATACAACATTTCGAAATATATTTGGGTTCAATTGCTGCCCCAATTATTGTTTATACAGATCATAACCCTCTGTTTTTTTTTAAATCGCATGAGAAATCGAAACCAACGACTTATGCGGTGGAGTTTAATTTTACAGCCTTTCCACTTGGAAATTCAGCACGTGCCGGGGAAGGATAACATAATCGCCGACGCTCTTTCTAGAACATAATTCCATGATGTCTTTGCGTTTTTTCTCTTCTTTCTTTCTTTTTGCGTCTCTAGGGCCCAGAGGTGCTGGAAGATGAGGTGGAGTGAGAAGCGCTTTATAAATGGATGGACCATATTTTTGATTTTTTTTTTGTATTTTTCCACATTTTGCTTTTGTTTTTGTTTTTTTCCTCTTTCTCTTTGATTCTTTGCAGAATCTTTTTGAGGAGGGAGGTGTTACGACCCTGTCTTTTCCTTCGTCACCTGGTGGTGGCAGTGTGGCGTTTGGATGTGGTGTAAAGTCCAATTGGATAATTCATGGGTGGAGAGTATAAATAGCCGGCTGATCTACTCAACAGTACTTCCTCTGGTAGAACGTGTTTCTCCAGAGAAGTCGTTTGCTCCAACCTGTTTTCATTTTTGTTCTTCCCAACCTTTCCTACCCACTGGATTCTTATTTTCTTTTGGTTTATTTATTCCCCTAGACATTGTGCTATTTTGTTTGGAACAGATAATTTTGTAATAAACAACATGGCAATTCAAAGAACTCATTTGTGTGTGTGATCCTCTTTATGTTACGGTCAAGAACGAGCTGGCCGTGACACTGGTCTCTCCTTCCTATATCCCTAATCGGTAGGGTTAACTGTATTAAGATGAGTGTGCTCCCTAAATTTTTATATTTATTTCAGTGTATTCCTATTTTTATTCCAAAGTCTTTTTTTGTTGCACTTGATAGCTCTATTTCTAGTTTTCTTTGGAATAAAAAAAACCCAAAGATTCGGAAAGGCATTCTGCAGAAGACAAAACAATTGGGTGGTCTAGCTCTTCCTAATTTTCTAATATATTATTGGGCAGCAAATACACACTACTCTTTACTGGTTCCAGCCAAGTAATTCTGTCAACTCCCCATCCTGGCTGCATATTGAGAATGCCTCTTGTAAGTCTTCTTCCCTGGCGGCTCTCTTATGCTTCCCATATACACTGTCCCCAATGAAATATTCAAATAATATAATTGTTAAGAACAGTCTTATGCCTCGTTTCCACTGAGCGGTACGGTTCGGTTCGGTACGGTTCGGAACGGTACACCTTGATCAGGCTTGCGTTTCCACCGCAAACAGTACCCTTACTTGATAGGCGTGGTGTAGCCGGAAAATAGTGATCGACGTCATTCTCGCGCGAAGAAGAAAACGATATAGTAAACAACAATGGAGGACATACTACAGCAGATCTTGTTCTTGCTTCTCGGCTTGAGGCTGTCTGTCACAAAAAGACGAGTTTTGCATTCGGCGATTCAGAATACCAAGATTGCAAAGTTCAGACGTCCATGCCGCAGCACCTACCAGCAAGCGGAGGAGAAAACCTGCGTAATTTAAAAACTATTTTACTGTGTCATGAAATGTAGTTTTAAAAGTTTTTCAGGCGAGAATGTAGTTGTTTAAATCTCAAATCTGTGGTTAATTTATAAAGATAGCGCCTATTTGAAAATTTGATCTGACGTTGTCGGAGTTGTGAGATCCAGGCGATCACCGGGCGCTCGGTGCTCATGTACCCAGCCGAGAGCAGCTGTACCTCGGCTAATCCTTCTGACATTCGCCGCTGGCTCTGATGTCTCTGTAATGGTTAAAAACAAGATATCATTCATCTTGTGTATAATGGGCAATCTTTGGTCTCATGAATTTATAATTTGTTCCCGGGCAAATCGTTTTGGCCGAGGGGAAAATGAAGTTTTATAACTTTATATATTTATTTAACTTTACCGTTAGTGCGCTGTACGTTTGACTGAATTGTTTGCTTGTCTTTATTTCTTATTGTAGCCTATAGCTTCTCATATTTTATTTATAATGGTTATTATTGATAATTAAAACTGACGTTTAACAAAAAGAGAACGTTGTTTTGTCTTATTTCATTTTATTATAGGCTACATACAGTGAAGATAATCAGAGTACATATGCACATATTGCCTGAACCACACATTAATAGGTTTCATATTTTTTAAATAAAAACGAAAAGAGGCAGGGTTGTGTTTTATATTATGTTTTGTTATATAGCCTACATGAAGTGAAGATAATTAATGCATGCATTGTCTGAACCACATTTGTGTGTGGCGCCTCTTGTGTTGTCATTCCCCTTGTAGCACGCGCAAGTGACGATTCTCTGTCAACCAATCAACGTTCTGCAGAGTGTAGCTCCACCCTTTTGGTACGGTACTGTTGTGCTTGGTACCCCAACGAAAGGGTCCCAAAAAAGTGGTACGGTACGGTTCGGAATTAGGGTACCACTCACAACTTTTGATAATGGAAACGGAAAAAAATGCGTACCGTACCGAACCGTACCGTACCGCTCAGTGGAAACGAGGCATTAAAATCTGCACCCAATTTGTGCGGCATTTTGGTCTTCATAACCCTCCCCTGTCAATCCCCAATTCATTCTAACCCATTGTTTCACCCCTCCATTTTGGACAGTGCTTACGCCTCCTGGAGGGACCTTGGGTTGGTTTCTATTGCTGACCTTTACATTGATGGTGTTTTTGCCTCTTTTGAACAGTTGACTTCTCAGTTTAATATTTCCAAAAAACATTTTTTCAGATATTTACAAATTCGTGATTTTGTAAGGAAAAAAATGGTTAACTTTCCAAATGCGCCTCTCCCTTCAGATTTGGACACCATTCTGGGTGTGGATCCTTGTACTAAAGGGTCTATTTGTAAATTAGTGAATATAATTTTTCATTTGCCATTTTCCTCTGATAATTTACGTTTTGTCGAGTCCCAGGACATCGGTACTGAGATTACCGAGGAGACATGGAGGGCAGTCCTAAACAGGGTTTACTCCTTATCTCTCTGCGCACGTCACAAGCTCATACAGTGCAAGGTGGTTCATAGAGCCCACTGGTCTAAGACCAGGTTAGCACGCATTAACCCGTCTATTGACTCGGAATGTGACAGGTGTCATTCTGGTTCAGCCACTTTAATTCACATGTTCTGGTCTTGCCCTGCCCTGTCTTCCTTTTGGAGGCAAATTTTTGTCTCATTGTCAGCCATTACCTCTGCGGATATTCCACTCTGTCCAGTCACAGCTTTATTTGGGGTTATCCTGCCTGGCCATTCTTTGCCTTCTCACTTTTCAGATTTTGTAGCCTTTCTGACTCTTTTAGCTAGGCGTTTAATTCTATTAAATTGGAAAAGCCCTCACCCTCCATCTTACACTCGCTGGATAAGAGATGTTCTTTATTTTATGAAACTAGAGAAAATTAGGTATTCTCTTCACCGACCTAGCACCATTTTCATTAAGCTTTGGCAGCCCCTTCGTGAACATATTAAAACTCTCCAGCTTGACCCTGCACTTTGTGTGTGATCCCCTTTTCTCCCCCTGCATCTATTACCAGTCTAGATGTTGATACTAATCTTATATTGCCTGGCCACTACACTGCTGTACTTACTGTATGCATGATTGTACGGTTTTTTTTTTTTGTTTGGTTGTTTGTTTGTTTTTTTGAGGGGAAAAGAATCCTCGGTGTATCTTCTTACTGTAATGTTTTATTGTGTATTATCCCCTGTTTGTGTTATTTTTTTATTATTATTATTTTTTTTGTTTTTTTTTGTAAGTTTCTGTAATGCTTAAAATGTATAAATAAATAAATAAATCTACACTAAAAATGCATCTCTTTAACCTGGCATAGCATAACACATCATCAATCTATATTTTCAAATCTGTTAAAGGATTATTAGGCTGCATAAATTAACTAAAGACAAATTAACTAAATTAATAACTATTGTTTCTTACATCGGAATGAATCAATACTGAATTTACTTAAGACGGATACTGACACCATCTTCTTTAAGAGCTGCTGTGCAGCCAAAATTATATACCAGTTATTAATGTAAAGCTACTTTGACACAATCTGCATTGTAAAAAGTTTTATATAAATAAAGGTGATGTGACTTGACTTGGTTTGGGGGGTGTTCCTGGACCCAGACCCTGGTATGCAGTGGTTACTAAAAGTGGAGCAATTAAGGACAACTGGTGAACCGCTGCCTAAGGCTCACTGACGCTTTTGGGGAGCAAATCCCATCTGCATGGTCTGATCACACAAAAAAGCTACTGTAGCTGAAATTTCTGGGGAAAAAAATCATGATAAATGATTGCTTAAAAAAGCTTAAATTATATACAAAAAAGCTTAAATTATATACACTTAGGCCTGGTTTCTCAGATGGCTTAAATTAAGCCAGGATTAGGCCTTAGTTAAATTAGGACATTTAAGTAGCTTTCTTTAAAAAGTGCCTTAGAGAAAAACATTACTGGTGTGCATCAAGATGTTTTCAGTGAAGACAGCTCAAACATGTATTTTAGTCTGGGACTAGACTTACAGTTTTTTCCAATTGCTAACACACAATTTTTCAAACTAGTCTGGTTTTATCAAAACACTAAACACAATTCACAAAACCACACACCCAAACTGCAAAATACCTCATATATCCTGCAAAATGAAGCACTGCAACCGAAACTACACAGAGCATTATCAAAATCAAACTTTTGCATGAAATGGCACACACTTCATTCATATTACCAGATTTTTGCCTAACCACCTACACACTGTTGGGCATAATGAAAAGCACCCCCATCTTTAGTATGCTTTGCCATAATACTAAAATATGTATCAGATTGTTCACATGCACAGAAATATTTGCAGATACACACACATGCTGTTGCAACATTTTTATTTTTTTTCCTTCACTACAGTAAACAAGTCAGTACAACATAAGCACAGCAGATATATTTACATGGGACTGAACAAAAATATTCTTACAAAAAAAGTAAACTGAAAAAGAAAATTTCTGAAAAAAAAAATATATTACAGTAAAAAAAAACAAAAAACAAAAAAAGGCAAGAATAATAATTAGGCAGCATCTTGCCGCACAGCCGGGTCTGGCCACAACGCCTCGTCAACATCACACGCAATAACTTCCCTTGCCAGACATCGAGGGAAGAAGCGCCTTGAGTGCCTTATCCATCCCTGAATTGCACCCACATCAATCTCATCACATGCCTCTTCCATGGCCTGCACAAGAGGCATGCGCACAAAGGGCTGCCGGTCGTATACCTTCCACCGCCATGCCGAAAAGAATTCTTCTATGGGGTTCAGAAATGGTGAGTATGGTGGGAGGTATTGCACGAGAAATGTTGGGTGGTCAGCAAACCAGTTTTGGACTGGGGCTGCACGATGAAAGCTCACGTTGTCCCATACTACAACGTACCGGTTTCTTTGATGGTCTGCATCATTCATACGCTCTGGTGGTATGAGAATGTTGTGAAGTCTGTCCAGAAATGTGAGAATATGGGCTGTGTTGTATGGTCCAAGTTTGGCATGACGGTGGAGGACACCATGCATATTGGAGATGGCAGCGCACATTGTGATGTTCCCACCACGTTGGCCAGGAACATCTATAATGGCTCTGTGGCCAATGAGGTTTCTCCCTCTTCTTCTGGTCTTTGCTAGGTTGAACCCAGCCTCATCTATAAAGATGAACTCATGTGGGATTGCATGAGCATCCATTTCCAGTACTCCCTGAAAACAAAGAACAAAAATCAGTCAATATGGTGTTATCCAGTACACTGGGAAACAATGTTGTGTGTAGTGTACTGCAGTCAATATAGTACTTAAATCCACATATGCTCGTCTGAACTCTTTGTTTCTTTGAGAGTTTCTCTCAAACGGCACCTTATAAAGTTGTTTCATTCTGATTTGGTTTCGCTTGAGAATGCGAGCCAATGTGGACAGACTAACTCGTTGAATGTTGTTGAATAAGGTGTTGTCTTGGATGATGTGGCTTTGAATTTCTCGTAATCTGATTTCATTATTTTCCAAAACCAAGTTTACAATGGCAGCTTCCTGTACCCCGGTGAACATTTGGCCCCTTCCTCCACCATGGTGTCGTCTCTCAGTCCTTTAGAAAAAATAAAATAAAAATATATATAGGGCTTGGACAATGCAGCCTAAATATTTTCCCCCACAGTAGAGTACATTGTACAGGAAACTTGTACAGTTCATGAATGGCTGATGTCATACACTAAGTAAACAGGTGTCACCCAACTGATACACTATGACATGGGGTATACTACATGTGTACTACATGAAATTTTGGTTACATACCTGTTCTCCAGTCTAAAGGTCTGGATGACAGAGGCGACAGTAAAACGGCTCAAGTTTGGCTGCACTCTCTGTCCAGCCTCACGCATTGTCAACCCATGGTTGATGACATGATCTACTAAGGTTGCTCTGATTTCATTTGAAAGTGTTTGTCTTCTTTGGCCATGAACTCCTCTACCTGCTCTACCCCTACCTCTCACTCTTCCTCCCCCTCTTATTCTCAACCTCCCTCTTCCTCTTCCTCTTCCTCTCTCTGCAATGTCTTCCATTGTTGTTGTAAAAAAAAAGGTTCTCACCTGTGGTCTTTTCATAGTGCTTACATCCTGATTGAAGTGTTAACAATTAACCACTGAGGTGTTTGGCCAGGTGGCACATGTAATTGGCCAATTAGCTCATGTAGTGTCATTTTGAATGGCAGTGTTTTGAAATGGCAAACATGTGACTTTATGTCAGATTGTTGTGTCTTATGCAGAGAACTGTATTTAGTGAATTTAAAAAGTGCTATTTTGAAATGCAAAATGTGTGTAAAACAGAAAAGGTGTTTAGACTTTTGGAGACTTGAGAAGAAGTTTTGCTCTCTGTGTGTCAGTTTCAATAATTGTACTGTGCATGTCATTTTAGTGTGTTAGCAATTGGAAAAAACTGTAATCATTCCCAGCAAACACCCCTAACGTTCCCATATGATTCCCGTTTGTTTTTTTGTTTTGTTTTGTTTTGGTTTTTTGAGGGAACCAAATAAGAACATTCTGGGAACCAGAAATTGTTAGCTAGGTTGTCTGTGAAACCGGCAATTAGTTAAAAGTAGCCTAATAAAGAATGAATGGTCATTTCTTATGGAGATAGAATCCTTCTAATATTCCAGATAAAAAGATTATGATCCAAAAATAAATTTTAAAGAGATTCACAAAAAATAAACATATGCACAAATAAATAGAATGAGATCCACAAATATATGTCAGGAATTTCACACAAATGAATTCAATTCACCACCTGTACATTTGTGGATCTCTTCCTGCGCATTTGTGGATTCTGAAACAGTTCTAGCGTCAAGACTGTAGACAAATCCATAAATAGGTCAACTCCACCCACCAATCCTCTGATGACTGTCGCTTGTCCAGTAGTGAACACAGGGCTTCAGATATATCTGGTTTAAAGTTTTAACACACACACACACACACACACACATATGCTTGTGTTCATTACAAAAACAAATTCCTTGTGTACATTAAAAAGTGAATATTTTTTTACAATCTCCAATGGTTGAATCAGCATGGGAACTGAAAAACTGTCATCATTTTCCTCCTTCAAGTGGAGGGTCACTTTTGTTTGACTACGGCTCAAATGAGGGATTGCACTTCAGACACTGCAGTATTTGGAAGCTGCTTTATCTCAGTGTCTCTTATGAAATAGGTCCAGCAAATAACCAAAACCATTAAACGGTTAGTTCACCCAAAAATGAAAATTTTGTCATTAATGTCATTCCACACCTGTTAGACCTTCGTTAATCTATTAAGATATTTTTGATGATATCCGAGAGGTTTGTTTTTTTTATCCCCCATAGACAGCAATTTAAAGGGATAGTTCACCCAAAAATGAAAATTACCGCATAATTTACTCACCCTCAAGCCATCCTAGGTGTATATGACTTTCTTCTTTCAGTCAAACACAATCAGAGTTATATTAAAAATACCCTTGCACTTCCGAGCTTTATAATGGGAGTGATTGGAGTTTTTGAAGTCCAAAAAAGGGCATCCATAGATCATAAAATGTTCTCAATGCTGCACTGGAGGGTTAATAAAGGCCTTCTGAAGAGAATCAATGCATTTGTGTAAGACAAATAGCCTTATTTAAAAATGTATAAAGTAAACGTCCAAACATTATAAAGTATGTCCAAAAAACATTAACTTCCACGACGTAGTACACAATGCCATGACCACAGCACAGCAATTTTCTAAATTTGTAGTTTAACTGTGTGAGTACAAAAATACCCAGCCAACGACTTGTGCATAATAATGTATAACAATATTTTAATTCATTTATTTTTAACATTAATTTTTTGAGTCCAGATTTCCCTCTGAGTATGAATCATGCCAGTGCGTCTTTTCCAAAAATGAGTGTGGCCAGGTCATGGGTTAAAAGAGAAATTTTTAGATTTTTTGAGTCTTTCAAACTTCCTCTTGGGGATAGTAAGATCAGAATCAGCAAGGGCAATCTGGGTAAAATAAGAAACAAGCAAGGGTTTTATTTCTGGAGTGGTCGTGCAGACACAGACACAGCAAATTTTTACTACAACTATAAAATTGTGTCTTTTCTAACCATTTCTAAAGATGCAGGAACCCTTATGAAA
The DNA here is from genome assembly GCF_024489055.1 of Chanodichthys erythropterus. Classification (NCBI taxonomy): domain Eukaryota; kingdom Metazoa; phylum Chordata; class Actinopteri; order Cypriniformes; family Xenocyprididae; genus Chanodichthys; species Chanodichthys erythropterus. The sequence continues at coordinate 29,037,222 of NC_090226.1, forward strand.
CAAAAATATATGGGAATATACAGCAAAATATAATGTGATATATTAAATAATATATTTTTCAATATACTGCAATGTATACATTGACCATGTATGGCTATATATTGATACATAAATATATTTTAAAATGAAGACAAAAATAGCATTAAATGTAATATGCATATAGTTTTATCCTTTATTGTGTACATTTATTGCATTCATGTTCCCCTATAAATGTGAATGTATTGTACACACTTATAACAGAATTAAAGGATTAGTTCACTTTCAAATTAAAATTTCCTGATAATTTACTCACCCCCATGTCATCCAAGATGTTCATGTCTTTCTTTCTTCAGTCGAAAAGAAATTTTGATGAAAACATTCCTGTATTTTTCTCCTTATAGTGGACTTCAATGGTTTCCAAACGGTTGAAGGTCAAAATTACAGTTTCAGTACAGCTTCAAAGCGTTCCACACGATCCCAGATGACGAATAAGGGTCTTATCTAGAGAAACCATCACTCACTTTCTAAAAAATTAAAAAAATTATATGTTTTAACCATAAATGCTCATCTTGAACTAGCTCTCTTCTTCTTCTTCTTCTCTATTTGAATTCCGGCAGTGTAGACACTGCTAAGTGTATTACTGCCCTCCTCAGGTCAATGTTTGAACTAAACTGTCATACACAATATGCTAGTGCAAGTATATAACAATTAGGGCTGTCAATCAATTAAAAATTTTAATCTAATTAATTACATACTCTGTGATCAATTAATCTAAATTAATCGCATACATACTTTTTGCTGTGAAAGTATTAAATATTTCAATTCAAATGAATCACTGCAGGGTTTTTCCTAGGTCAAAAATGTTCTTCGGTTGTGATAGACATGGTCATCCACACAAACAGTAAAAAGTGCCCTACCCACGTGACCTGCAAGCCCGATACTGACAATAAAGTACCCGTCACTCTCACTGTAATTCTTTCTTGCCCCCTTTGCAAAAAAAAATTTGATTTTATAGCTTTGTAAGAGAAGATGCTTTTTTGCTAAACCTGAAAAGAACTAAAAAGTAGCATTTAGAAGTTATATTAACTAATAATATAATTTTCTACCATATACAATTGAATGCACCAGCTAACAACTTGCTTTGTTCTGGTTTCACCTCACTCCAGTCTAAACTAACTGATTTTATAGGTAGGCCTAATTTTTCACACATTGTCATTTAAATAACCTGAAAATATTGTGGATTATTAAGGCTAATTTTACTAACCACTCTTGCTAAATGGGGTAAGCACACTTATGTTCTCATTTCAGAGTTGTTTGAGTAAATGATTCATTATAGACCGTGTGGACAGATCAGTTGTTGTCATGATTCATTAAAATGAATCTGTTCAAATGAGTCATTAGGTCGTGAATTGGACATTAGTGGACGTTGACGCGTTGCGTGCGAATCGCGACTGTTATTAGGACATCGCAAAAGATTTGTCAACACAGAAAACACTTCACCGCTGGATAGGATTTTCTTTTTGTTTACTGAAAGTGTGGTTTATGTCAGCTGCATGTGCAGGGCGCCTGTCAGAGAAGATGAGGTGACGTTTTTTTGAGCAACACACCCAACAGTTATTCAGGAAAACATTCTCCGAATGCGCCTCGGGAAACATGGATTTGGTCTTACGAACTTTTACCATTGTGTCAGTTGATTTAGATTGTTATGTGTGAGGTAGACAGAGTGCAAAGACGGTGCTTACTTTGAAGACACTCGCTTTGAACCTGGAGAGGACGGCTCCAGGTTCAAAGGACAATACGGAATGGATTAATCTGTGTTATTTTTTTAACGCGTTATTTTTTCTCAGATTATTTATTTGAAATGAACGTGTTATTTTGACAGCCCTAATAACAATTAGTTCAAACTTTGACCTTTGGAGTGTAAAGTGTATTACAAAGTCAAGGCAATCCTTGGTACATTTCTCACAGTTACAGGAGTAAATTGGGTAAAGTAGGCTACTGTAACCCTTCTATTCTGCTTATGTCGTCACACTGCTCGCACAGATCTGGATCAGCTCGTCCTCTTTGGAGAATGCCAGAGGGAACAGCCATTCGGCAGCCTGTTTTTCACTCATCATACGCAGGCAGCGGTGCCCAGCCTACATGGCACAGTTTGCCAGCTGGACATCCTCCTGCTCACATGTCAGGTTCAGTATGACCCCAAGGCCCATACATGCCACATAATCCCTGCAGAGAAATACAAAAACGAGCATTTGAAAGAATTGATGCAAAAGCCTTCTGTCCAACAAATAAACTACACTAATATTAGATTGCTGCTGAATACTTGAATCCAGAGGTGTAAAGAGTACCTGAAAACAATACTTTAGTAAAAGTACAGATACTTTACAGAAAAAAATGACTCCACTGAGTCATTCCACGAAACCGGTACGATTTAAGTCCCTCTGACCTTTTTCAAAGTATTTAATCTATTGGGTCACCAAAATATAATTTTTATAAGGTTTTTGAAAAGTAATAATGTTTAAAAACATGACATACATTTTATCTTCATATTAGAAATTATTTAGATTTTTTCAGTTGACACCACCTATTTTGTCATGTCCCTCAAGGCCTTCTATGAAAGTGTACTTGGGATATGAATAATAAAATGAGAAAAAAGTCCATTCATTTTGGCATTCACAAAAATATCTATCTGTGCTTTTTTGCTGGTAATGTTTAAAGTAAATTCATGATTATTCATTAAAATCACATCATTCAGTAACCCTTCAACCCCGTTACACAAACCATTCTCCCCCTATAAAAATACTTATGTGACATCATTAATAGGAAGTGACATCATAGAAGTCTTCTGAACAACATTGTGAGCAGACATAGGCAAGATACCTCCTTCTTTAGTAATTATAACTAAATTATGTTGTGAAATTATGTTTGTCAAGTTTAACGACTCAACCCCGTTACATCAATTAAAGATAGAAAACTATTACTTGTGAAAATGATCTTTGTTATGTCAACATTATTCATGATTTCTTAATATCATGATATCATATCTAGATTTAGAGCAGTGGCCAATTTGGGCAAAAAATCACAACCCCGTCACTCTCAACCCCATCACACCTACATTTTTATTATTATTATTTTGTTGTTGTTTATTAAAAAGTTAGTTGAATTCTGTCTGAAATGTTCAGAGCAATCATAAGAATACTGATTTTAGTTCAAATTCTGAAGTTAAGCCTTTGATAAATAATGATGAGGTTGCTGTCACAATTGACAGGCTTTGGTATAAGAAAAAGTGTGAGTTTTTATCTAACTTTTATATTTGCAATTACTGAATTAGTGTGAGGGACATCTGATTAATAGGAAAATGTTGATTTTATCACAAATACATTTTATAATAATATTCAGAGAGCTCCCATAGTGTCCATAACTTAAAATAATGACCAGTAATAATAGGGATTTGATGCCTGAGATGGGAAAATATGTTTTTCTGGAAGTTAAATATGTCATTAATGTTGTGGGGTGTTCAGAAAAGTAATACATTTTGGTAAAAAATCGAAACTTGTGTAAGTCCAAATCATACCGTTTAGTGGAATGACTCCACTACAATTTACAAATAACCAATTCCAATACGAATTGAGTAAAAGTCTGAAATTATCTGATTTTAACAGTACTTTAGTGTTTTATTCATACTGAATGTAGGCTCAGAGATGCACTAGTCCTGAGAGACTGCCAGTGAAAATTAGAAACGTGTTTATTTTCATCATGTTTATTTTCTAAAATCAAAATAAAACTGAACACCTCAATATTGCAATAAATTAAGGTCGACAGAACAACCTTTTAAACGTCTACAAAGTACAAACTCTCAAGTCTCAGTTGAGCTCAAGTGCACAGAAAGTCCATAAGTAAACCAATATCCTTCAAAATGGTCTTGTATATAGCGGATAAATGAAACAATGTTAAGTAAAATTAAATAGTCAGAGTCTACTGTATGTGCTGGTTTCAGTCTCATCACCAGGGTAGTCATTTCCTCATCTAATAAATAAAACACCTGAGATCAGAAACCTGCCAATGCACTCGCATTCATATAAAGTTGACAAGTTTGGGTGAGTAAAGGCAAAACGTACCTTCAATGCCCTTAGATGGTGATATCACTTCTTTATATCAGAAACAAACTGCTGCAGAAAAAGTTAGCTGTCATGAAAAATGTAATGCGTTACTGCATTACTCATCACAAATGTAGTGGAGTAAAAAGTACATTTACTTGCTCAAAAATGTAGTCAAGTAGAGAGTAAAAGTTGCTAATATCTTTGATACTCAGTACAACTACTAAGTAGCCAAAAAGATACTTAAGTACAGTAACTAATTACATTTACTCAAGTACTTTACACCTCTGCCCTAATCTGATTTAATGCTGTGCAGGAAAATGCACGGCTAAACTGGGCTCTAACAACGCTTCTCCAGTCCGCTAGAGGCGCCAAAGATCATAAACACTCTTCAGCACTCGGCTCTGAATGTCACCGACATACAAGCGAACGAGGAAGTGTTGAAGAATAAATTTGAGGTCTTTTTTTCTCTGCTAAACTCATATTTTCATCTGTTGAATGTTCGGTAAGTTATTGTTATACGTTATTGCGCTATTCTACTTGTGCTGTCTGTAGCCTCCATGTCTCTCATGTTTATTAAATCTCTTGAGAAATCACGAATGTTGATTCACTGCTTTTGCTTTATACAAACGAATGTTTACAAACGTTTTTTTTAAAAGCTAACTTAGGTTTAGAATTTACGATAAGTCATTTTAGAATACATATTTAATATGTTTTTTTTTTTTGTTTGTTTTATTGAAATCACCTGAGAATGTTTGCTTTCATTTAACCCAAAATATTAAATAAAAGTTCTGTATATTATACAGTATTTTAGGATATGTTTGGTTTATACTGTTATTTTTGATTTATTACTGCTGTTGGTGTGTCTATGGGATGAGGTCAGGTTGCCATGGAGACACCTGAGCCCGGTCAGGCAGATGGAGAGGAGCGGATGATGGACCTGAGACCCAGGACCCGGTCCAATCCGGAGGGCGCGGAGGACCGGCGCAGCAGCACCGGCAGCCTGAACAACAGCAGCCTGGCATCCCCCCCGCAGCCGGCCGTGGGCAGCCGTGTTGAGGGAGAGGGGGAGGCCTCCAGCTCCGATAGCCCCCCGATTTCTGCCACCACCATCACAGCCGCTGCGCCTGCTCCTGTTGCTGCGGCAGGAAACACCACAGCCAGCATGCCTGCGCTGGCTTCTGCAGTGAAGGAAAGACCGAAACCCCCTCAGCCGTCCATGGCCACCCAGATCCCCCCATCAGCAGAGCTACACCTGCGGGCTCCACGAGTCAACTGCCCAGAGAAAGTCGTACGTGTGTCAATAAACACAACTTCACAATATTTGCATCTGAAAACACTTTTGTCATTCAGTTATATCTTTCTTGAACAGATCATCTGTTTGGACCTTTCAGAGGAGATGTCTCTACAAAAGCTGGAATCCTTCAATGGGTATTTTTACAATTTTTTATTATTTTCCTTGATATATTTCTATTAGAAATGCCAAATATATTTTTATGTAAATGTTTTGCATTAAATTTAAATGATTTGCATTTCCAGATCCAAGACAAACGCCTTAAATATTTCACAGAAAATGATTGAGATGTTTGTGAGAACCAAGCACAAGATTGATAAAAGGCATGAGTTTGCTCTGGTGGTGGTGAACGACGATGCCATGTGGGTGAGTGGACAAAACCGCAGGTTCAACTACGCTCATTTTAAAATTCAAACTCACTCTAATTTAAAACATTTCTGAAATTGAATGAATCTGTCTTTGCGTAGTTGACAAATTGGTCAGTGACATGATGTTAATTTTTGTCTGGGTCTGTTAATTTAATCAGAAATGGTTATTCAAATATTCCAAATGTTCATTTTCATTAAAAAAGAATGAAATTCTTTCAGATAAATTCTTTATTTCATAGAAAATGCTTACACAAAATTGTTTTTCTTCCAGTGTTAATTTAGTATTATTTATATAATATTATTGGATATTTTTTTAATTAGCTTTTATTTTTATATTTTTATTTTAGTTTGTTTATCATTTTTGTTATGTGTTTTTGTCATTTTTATTAGTTTTTATATTTCTATATAGATTTAATTAATTTTTATTTCAGTTTTTATATTGTACTTCAACTTTTTATCTAATATTTTGTTTTGGTCTGTTAATTTAATCAGAAATGGTTATTCAAATATTCCAAATATTCATTTTCATTAAAAAATAATTAAATTCTTTCAAATAAATTCTTTATTTCATAGAAAATGCTTAAACAAAATTGTTTTTCTTCCAGTGTTAATTTAGTATTATTTATATAATATTATTGGATATTTTTTTATTTAGCTTTTATTTTTATATTTTTATTTTAGTTTGTTTATCATTTTTGTTATGTGTTTTTGTCATTTTTATTAGTTTTTATATTTCTATATAGATTTAATTAATTTTCATTTCAGTTTTTATATTGTACTTCAACTTTTTATCTAATATTTTGTTTGGGTCTGTTAATTTAATCAGAAATGGTTATTCAAATATTCCAAATATTCATTTTCATTAAAAAAGAATTAAATTCTTTCAAATAAATTCTTTATTTCATAGAAAATGCTTAAACAAAATTCCAAAATGTAGTATTATTTATATATTATTTTTTAGCTTTTATTTTTATATTTTCAGTTTTTATTTTAGTTTAAATTGATTAATTTTATGTGTTTTTCTCATTTTTATATCTCTACATAGATTTAATTTGTATTTGTTTTAATATTTTACCTCATTTTTACTTTCATCTAATATTTTTTAAAAGTTTTTTTCAATTACAAAAATGATTTTTAATAGTTTTACTTAACAACAGTTCACTGCTTATTAATATTTGAAGATTTGTATGCCAAATCAAAGTCATATGGTGCGACCAACATTCATAAACATAAAACAGGAAATGATATCATAGAGATGACCCCTGCAGACCCTCATGTGTGTGTGTCAAGGTCAATTTTTATGTCAAGGCAAGGTTAGTTCAGGTTGTAAAATGTCATGTGGAACAACTTCCCAGAAACACCAATAATCTTTACCTTGAAAAAATATATTTTAATACTTAAAAAATTGATGAGTTCATTGTGTATAGAAAATACATCTGCTTCAAAGATAAAATGTATTATGTATTTTGATGTGCTTAATTCAGATATGACAATTAAAACAATGTATTATCTACTGTTTTCAAGATATTTAAGTTTTTACATTTTACGTCTATCTATATTGTGTAGATAGATAGTACCAGTCACCTGTCCTGTGTATGTAACACTTTAAAAATCAGCAAAGGTTTTATAGACATCAAATTTATTATGAAACAAAAGGCTAAAAAAAAATTATGTTAATAGTTTAGTCCTATTCGGTGTTAGTAAAGTTTGACTACCTTTATTTCAGAAGCATTTAGGCTGTAGACCAATGTTATTTTGAATTAGCTTTTATTTTTATATTTTCAGTTTTCATTTCTGCTATCAGTGCTTGACATATTTCTTTCACACAGTTATCAGGCTTCACCTCTGACCCGCGAGAGCTGTGCAGTTGTCTGTACGACCTGGAGACCAACGTCTGCGAGTCCTTCAGTATCCTTATTTTTAGAGTTAGGCCCAATATGATGTGCTTTTGGAATCAAGTCGGTCCAGATGAACATGGAAGGGGATACAGAGGAAGCAGTGAGAATTAATCATGATTACACTAATCATTTCCTTAACTGTTACTTGTAGATCTGGAAGATCTCCTCAATGTCATGTAAGTAGTTTTTGTCTTTTGTGTTTGATCATTTGACTGCTACAGATTAAAATTCCTTCATCCAGTTGTATAATTTCTCTCTCTTGTAGTTTGCAGAAAATTGAACTTCCTCAGATGGAGAACATTCAGACCATCCCGCCTCCTTTCGTAGTTCGGACTCTCCTCGTCTTCAGCCGTCATGCTGGCATGCTTCAGTTCAATCCTCCTGATGCTGTCAAAGTAAGTCTGTCTGACCCATCTTTACTATACGATCATGGATCAATGACAAGAACACGCTGTTTTTTTCTGGATCCGGATCTGTTTGTTTATTCAAAAATACATACTTATTTTTCAATTCATACAGCTCACACAGAAGTTACCTCTAAACCAAACAGCTTTCTGTTAGTCAACACTGAACCCCGTTGGACTTGAACCCGTTGCAAAATTTGTGCTGGGAAATCTTTATTTTGTGTAATATATGAATCCTTCAGATTTCTATTGAAATGACTGTACTTCATCTGACAAAATTTGCAGAACAGTAAATGTGACACATTTACACACCTTTAGGAGGAACAAAGCAGTGTTGCAGTTTTGTTAAGACAGTAGAAATATAGAAATTGAAACTTTTATGCCCTTTTTCAAAGTCTTGATTATGTTTTTAGGCTCTACTAGAATAGGTTTTCATGCTTGAATGTTCAAAAAACACAACTTTTCACATATTTCACATTGTCGCAGCTCCTCTCTTCCCAGTCTGTCAGTAACGCTCTGTTTAGTTCCTGTCTCTATGAAGCCCCTCCTTTCAAAAAGCGCAATGTACTCCGATTGGTCGACTGGACCTGTGTGTTGTGATTGATCAACCGCTTTGTGCATGTTTGGGAAATGTCACGCCCCTTACCATAGCCTCGAGTTTCACACAACTAACTCAACCAGGCGGATGGTGCAGAATTATTTAAATGTTTTGTAACTTTTTCATGCTCAAACAGCAAAATTACACACTAAAGAAAGTTGAAAATGTAAAAAAGTACAACTCTTTAAAGAATTTTTGTTCAACCACATGCAAAAATATGTCAAGGTTCAGCTTTTAAAGTGTCATGTGGTACGACCCCTTCAAAAAAACGTAGATGTGTAAATTAATAATTTATGATATTTGCCAAAAAAAATGTATTTTATTTTGAAAAATAGATTTAAAGGTGCTGTAGAACATTCTTTCACAAGATGTAATGTAAGTCTAAGGTGTCCCCTGAATGTGTCTGTGAAGTTTCAGCTCAAAATACCCTATAGATTTTTTTTTTATTAATTTTCTATTTAATTTTGGGGCATCATTAAATATGAGCCGATTCAGGCTGCTTCCCCTTTAAATTCTCACGCCCCCTGCCCCCCCTGCCTCTCGACTATAATACGGGGCATGCATAAACAATGTTCACATAGCTAATATAACCCTCAAATGGATCTTTACAAGATGTTCGTCATGCATACTGCATGCATGCATCGGATCATGTGAGTACAGTATTTATTTGGATGTTTACATTTGATTCTGAATAAGTTTGAGGCTGTGCTCTGTGGCTAACGGGCTAAAGCTAACATTACACACTGTTGGAGAGATTTATAAAGAATGAAGTTGTGTTTATGAATTATACAGACTGCAAGTGTTTAAAACTGAAAATAGCGACGGCTCTTGTCTCCGTGAATACAGTAAGAAACGATGGTAACTTTAACCACATTTAACAGTACATTAGCAACATGCTAACGAAACATTTAGAAAGACAGTTTACAAATATCACTAAAAATATCATGATATCATGTCAGTTATTATTGCTCCATCTGCCATTTATCTGCCATTCTTGCTTACCTAGTCTGTTGATTCAGCTGTGCACAGATCCAGACGTTAATACTGGCTGCCCTTGTCTAATGCCTTGAACATGAGCTGGCATATGCAAATATTGGGGGCGTACATATTAATGATCCCGACTGTTACGTAACAGTCGGTGTTATGTTGAGATTCTCCTGTTCTTCTGAGGTCTTTTGAACAAATGAGATTTATATAAGGAGGAGGAAACAATGGAGTTTGAGACTCATTGTATGTCATTTCCATGTATTGAACTCTTGTTATTCAACTATGCCAAGATGAATTCAATTTTCCATTCTAATACTTTTCGGAAATAATTATTAAGACGTGTATACCCACATGTATTGTAAAGAATATTTACTTTATGGTTGAATTTAAAATTGCTTTTTTGTTGAAAATGGTATGTTTTTCAAAACCACATGAAATCAACATTTGAACATGCATTTTATATTAGATTTTAAAAATATTCTTTATCTTTCAGCTTTAATTAAACCTTCATCATTAAATGTCTCTAAAATTCTCTTTCCAGAAAATGCTGCAGTCTCCGTATTTCTTCTTTGATGTTGTGTATCTTCATAATGGAACTGAAGAACAGACAGAGGACACTAGCTGGAAGGTTTGAGATTCACCAACTCAAGTTATTATTGTATAGTTTTGATTTCTATTAGAGGTACTGAACCTTTGTGCCTGTATTTTCAGGACGTGTATGCCTCCTTCAGTGAGTTGGACTCTAAGGGCATGTGTTATCAGTTTGAGGTGTCACTGTGTGGTCCTGCTATTGAGCTGCATAACTGCATGGCCAAGCTGCTGTGCCACCCACTGCAGAGACCCTTCCAGAGCCACGCGTCCTACAGTCTGCTGGAGGATGACGACCACACGCAAGAGAATGAAGCCACAGTGTGAGATTTTACTCAATAAAGAGCCCTCAAATATACCTAGATCTCCTAGAGTAATAACCAGAGACTTATGAACTCGAGAACGAAGGAGTGACCTGTGAGTAACTGCATATATATGCTTTTGTCCACTATTTCTCTCTTGGACTATTTCTATTTCTATGTCCACTATTTCTTCTTACTTTTGAAAACTTCAGTGTCTTAATTTACTACACTAGCTCAAGACCCTATTGTGGAACGTTCAAGTTTTGATGGTTTGATCTTCGCACAAGCTAAGCTAACCAAATAGTTTTGAGAATGTCATCTGGTTTCTGAAAACTTGTGAGAGAGTCATTTAATGTCCATTTGATATGTGGCGGAGATTCACAGATGAGCTCATGTGATGGGTGCTAATGGTTTGGTGAGAGTTTATCTGGACAGTACCTAATAAATGTTGTTTGCTTGCTCCTTTTAAATAAATTCAATTCTCTGTGGGACTCATTTGCTACACAGGCAAGAGAGGTTCCTTATACACAAACCACAAAAACGTAATGGTTGCAGAGAAACTGCATCAAAATTGTTGTAAAAGACAAGGCAATTGAACTGAAAATCAATATTTAGTGGGAAGTAATAGATGATGAGGCTTGAAATCATAATTTGATTAGATAGTGAAAAGCATTCTATGATATTATCGGTTAATATTATTTACAGAATCCCACATAAACATTATTTTGTATTGATGTATGCTGCACTGAATTGTTTGTGCTGTACTAAATGTATACCCTGGTAATAAAGTTCTGGAAAGAGCCAGTGAATTTTACATTTTGAGCTATAGAACAAGGCACACTGATGATAGTGTGGACATGTCAGCGACATGCTTTTAAAAGTAGGGGCAATTTTGTTTTGTCATGGAGAATGTAATATCCACTAAAAATACTTCATACTTTTAATGAAGGATGGAAGAAATTGAAACAGGAATGCAATTGTGTCCACAAGAGGTCACAAGAGTCTTCACAGTAAATAATGTTAATTACTTTGGTTAATTCACCTTTGGGGTTATTGTTTGGAATTGTTTGTGGTTTCTTTAGAAATCACTTTGTTTTGATTGTTTGACCACACAAACACGTGTGAATGTGAGGTTGTGTATCCTGCTGTTGAGTAGCACGAAAGTTCACAGATAATAGTCGGAAGAGTGTTCAGGTCACTTTTTGTTCTCCTTTATTGTGTTAATAATCATTAACCTCTTTCACTTTGCAACCTCCTTAATTCTGAGAAGTATTTTGTTCCAAGCTGTAAACAAAGATGGAGCAAAAAAACTAAATCAATGCTAAATTCTTAGAAAGGGTCTCTAAACACATGCCAACGCTCTTTAAAGTAAAGGTTCCAAGCGTTTTTTTGAGTGTGAAGAACATTTTAACCATCCAAAAAAACTTTTTTTCCACTATAAAGAATCATTTGTGGTATGAAAGTTTCCATGGATGTTAAAAGGTTCTTCATGGAAGCATAGATGACAATAAAGAACTTTTTTGTACCCACAAATATTCTGAATTGATTAATTCCTTTTTCTTGTTCACCCAATATTTACTAACCCTCGTGTTGTTCCAAACTTGTATGGCACACACTGTAATAATCAACTTTTCTTTGAGTAAATCATGACAGAATTTTACATTTTAGGTGAAATTATTTTAAATAAATTATTGTAAATAAAACGGACTTATTCATTTTAAGGTTTAGTTCATTGTCAAATAAACTTTTCCTGATAATTTACTCACCCCCATGTTGTTATCCAAGATGTTCATGTCTTTCTTTCTTCAGTCGAAAAGAAATTAAGGTTTTTGACGAAAACATTGCAGGATTATTCTCCATATTGTGGACTTCAATGGAGCCCAAACGGTTGAAGATCAAAATTACAGTTTCAGTGCAGCTTCAAAGGGCTTTAAATGATACCAGACGAGGAATATGTGTCTTATCTAGCGAAACAATCGTTCATTTTCGGAAAAAAAAAAAAAAAAATACAACTGTATATGCTTTATAAACACAAATGATCGCCCATTTCATTGAAAACTCAAGATCTTCGCAATTTAACATCGGTATGGTCTTAAGATTAGACTGACCATATATGATGTTGATCTGGTTAAATCTCGATGAAGAGTTAATCAGCTATGTTTACGTTACATGTACCCAGTTAATCATCAGATTTGACGGCTCAATCGGATTCAAAAACGTTCATGTAAACACCTTAATCGATCCGATTGAGGTCAATCCGAATGAAATTTCGATTGGATTGGAAGGGGTGGTTTTTTCCTTTTCTAATCCGATCCAACAGTAAAAAATTACCATGTAAACTCTTGAATCCGACTACTTTCTCGATCGTATTCAGAAGTATCTGGGGCACATGCGCAGTGCAATGTTGACACGCATTACGCAGTGCGCAAGTTCACGTTCATGTCTTTAGTTGTAAAGATATATGAAGACTTCATTTTTATCAAGCTCTTATGTTTATGTTCAGTTATTTCACTTTAATGGCAATGAAAATTACATATTAATTGCCATTAAGATGAAATTACTGAACCTAAACATGCGAGCTTGATAAAAATGCTAATTTTAGAAGAAAATTTCAGATGGCACTTAGAGGCTTTTGCATCTGAAGTCTTCATATGCTAACAAGCAGTGGCGTATGTATCCCTTCATCATAATATTGGAAATCTTCCGTTTAAAAAAAAAAGGGAGCCAATGGATATCACACAAGTGTTATGCTGGTGAAAAAGTCTCAACCTAGGTCAGTATTCACTACAGAAACTGAAGGTAAAAAGTGGAGCTGTCTGCTGCATTAACGTAGCATATTCTCTCAGAGATTAATTTCAGCATAAAATGCTGATAACGGTATATAACTGTCTTAATTTATTCCATTATTTCTCTTGTGGCAGTACATATAGGCTTGTGAAACAAATGAGAATAAAAGTATTTCGTGTTTTTTTTTTTTTAAGTCGGTGCTTGAAGTAAAGCTGCGCTAATTTTGATTGGTGACTGCGGTGTTTGGAAATATAGCTTACTCTATTAATAATTTTAATTAGCTATAGGCCTATAATGCATTGTATAATAGACCTTAAAAAGGGTTTAAAACATTTTCAAAGATAGCTAATAGCCTAATCTTTTATTATCCTCACAGCACGTAGTATTAATTTTAAAATAAAAGAAGACGAACCTAATAGTAAAAATAATAGACTAGAAGAATGTAACAGGCCTACATTAATTGGAAATACCAAGTCCTCTTAATATTGCCAAGATTTGATGCTTTTGACAATATCTCTAATACATGATCGTCTGTTGACGCAACCCGGGTTACGAAAGTGTGATTGATGTGACGGCACACGTGTACGCAGAGCGCGTGCGCAAAAGTTTTGATCGGAATGTATATAAAATGTATATAAACGGATATTTGAATCAGATTACAGTGTTTAGAGTACGTAAGCAGATCTGCAATCGGATTCAATTCATTCGGATTGAAGAAAATTGGTGCATGTTAACGTAGCCAGTGTAAAACAAGCCATTTCCTGTTGCCCACAGTTGACGCTATGACTGTGATTTAATATTGCCATGTAGATGTCTTCAGGCCAGGACTCTAATAAAGCATGCAAAGTTTGTGGCAGACCAGACATTGAATGCCTGAGTTCACTGGCGTAGGAACCGGGGGGGACGGGGGGGACGTGTCCCCCTCAATATTGGAAAATGCTGCATGTGTCCCACCCAAAAATTAGCCTATACACCGCAGGAACAAAAACTGTACATTTTGAACTTTTATTTTGAATACGCGACGAAGAAGATATTCGGTTTTGTCAGTCAAACCCAGAGTGATTTCATTCATGTTTGAATAATCACCATTCGCCAATCACCAGCTTTATATTCTTCACTTTTCACCTATAGTCGGACTCGGAGCATCTGATTGGTAGAGAGAAGTCAACATTACACTACGAACATTCAAATACGTTATTGGTGCGCACCAGCTTTGAACGACTCGACTTTGTATGAGGTAAATTAGTCTCAGTCAAGCGGTTTAAATTAACAAGCTTTTTAAAACTGAATTATGGATACGAGGCATGACATTAAATCAACAGTGGAATTTTGTATGGCACGTATGTTATGCTTTGCGAGAGGAGGTTAACGTTACGTTAGGTAGATAGCCATATAGCGGGCAATCGATTTCTCTGTTAACCTTAGCAAAAGTAAAACGTTCTGTCATCTCTTTTCAGCATAATGCCACCACAGAAAAAAAAAAAAAACCAAAGGAAATAACGTTGCTGAAGTTTTTTACAAAGAGTAAGGTTAGTGTAAATAGTTATAATACAACACATTTTACACAAGGACAGGGCGACATCATAACCTTCATTTCATCAAATATTTGCCTTGTAAAGTGCCCCTTTCCTTTCTGCCCGCAATTGCAGGGGGGCTTGTACACTTTTATGTTTCCCAACTTCAATATTTATGTAATAATAAATAGATAAATTAAACAGATGAACAGATGATAAACAGATGATTTTGTTTATTTATTTTGCTGTTATTTCATATATGTCGTACCACGTGACGTCACCATACTGTATGTTACTATTATGGTGGCGAGATGGACGTTGATTCATAATGGCCAAAATGTCCCCCCCAATGTCAAAGTGGTTCCTACGCCCCTGCCTGAGTTACAACAACTTCCAGTTTCATGGCGAAACATCAGACTTTGTCAGGCCACGCCCTTCAGCAAAAAACTCAAGTTCTTCGCAATTTAATATAATTAATTTATTAATTATATATAATTAATAACCATAATTTAACCAAATATTATGTTGATCTGATTAAAGGTCTAAAGAACAACGTCTGGAAATGGCAAAAGTTTTGCTGTAAAAATTCAAAATATCTCACTTCCTGTTGGTTTTCAGGTTTTGCACCAAATTAATTGAAATTTTATACGTGCGTTTATCGAGCCATTTTGCCACACCTAATTCTGAAACCCTATTTCAGACGTAAATTTTCACCACTTCTGACGTGTGTGCAAAGTTTCATGAGCTTTCGAGCATGTTTAGGCCCTGAAAAATGCGATTCTTTTCGGGGAAGCAGTATAATCATCGGTGCCCGGGCCCAAATAACACCAAAAACTCTTTGGAGTAATGGATAGATTTTGAGTCCTTGCTCTGATGTCCTATAATAACCACAGCTCATCTGTTTTTATGAAAGACAAAGACAAATGTCATTAGTGTTCATCTGTCTTTTGCAGATTCAGCTTCCTGTTTTTGTCTTAAAGCTCATCTGCAATCTGTAAGGGATTTTGTGAGAACTTTTAGTCTGTTTCAAAAACCCTCTGTAAATTACTTTCCGCTGAGGATGGATTGGCAAGGAGACAATGGCCTGCAGGAAAACCCCTGACTTACTTTATGTTCCCTCTTCACACTCTCCCAGACACGGCTGTCAGCTGCGAGCGTCATCAGCAGCCCTGGATCAAACATGCTGCCGCCTCCTGGGCTTCTGGGAGAGTTTGTTATTCATTCCTGCGAGGAGGATGACGGGTCACCATTGTTGTCCCTCCGACTCCACCGATAGTCTCTGTGGCTCTGCAGGAAACAGTTTCAGATGGGCTGTTTTGATCATGTGTGTTTATGTATCTGATCCGATCCAGGAAGAGATGGAAGGACCTGCTTTTGACCTTTGCAGGAACATTGTTTCTCTTGGCCAAAGTGGGCGATTTCAAAATGACACGATATAAAATTCATTAACTCCTTATTAAATATTGAGAAATATCAATATGGACGCCAAGAACATCTACACACAAATCCCACAGTGAACTTATGAAATAAGTGTTATCTAGATGTTTGATGGTGGTCTGCATTGCTAGTCAGGGTTTGGTGTGATTTATGAGGGAAAGTAAGGGAGGAGCCCTGGTTTGTATCTCAATTGGATATCTCCATAGGTTCAGTGTGAAGTACCGATAACCTCTGGAGCTTTCCTGGGGAGGACCCGGAAAGAGTCACGTCGCGGGAAGTGTGTCTGTGCATTTATAAACACAGTAACCGCCCTGTGTCCTGGTAGAAGTGTTTACATGTCTTTGCCCACAAGTGTGACAGCACTGCAGGGTATTTTGGTAACCTTTTGACCATTGCTTTTTCTCAAGAATCAGTCTTCAGAAGGTTCATCTCTTTTCCATAACTTGACCGCAGAAATGTACAACAACAGCTACTCCCGGGCCACATTCGGGCTGGAGGCGAAACATATTCACAAGGCGAAGGGGAAAAGCTGCGGCTACTACATGAGGATTGTGTTCTTCTTTTCGTCTCTGATCCAGTCCCTCATCATCGCCAGTTTGGTGCTCTTCCTTGTGTACGGCCAGCCAGAGAAGACTGCTGAGGAGAAGAGAATAGAAGAGCTGGAGCAGGCCTATAACAAGCTCTCCATGGACAACACCAAACTCCGAAAAGAGAAAGCTGACCTCACCGGTGCCCTCAAAGCAAAGACTGGAGAGAAGGATGCGGCAGACAAAGAGATAACGAAGCTGAAAAATGACTTAAACACAACAAGTTCCAATTTAAAAAACTCGCAGAAGGCACTTGTAAGTCCATTATTTGCTTGATTCTGAACATTCAAGTCACATTTCGAGTAACAGCCTAAAATGAAAATAGTCATTTACCCTTCCTCATGTCTTTCCAAAGCTGTATGATTGACTTTTTCTGTGGAAGACAAAAGATGATGTTTCCAATGTTTTGGTTAGTGGGGCTCAAAACTATTTTACATTTGACTCTATTGACTTTCAATGAATGGACAAAATAAACAGACATTCTTCAAAATGATTTATTTTGTGTTCCACAGAAAGTCATATAGGTTTGGGACGATATGAGTGCGAGTAAATGATGAGTGAAGTTTCATTTTTGTGTGAAATCTGTCTTTAATTCTAAGATACTATTAAGTTTAACTATCTGTGATGACCTTTAAATTCATTAATTGTACCCATGGTATATTAATCTTGTAAACCTAACCCTACCAATCATTACAAGTTTTGATTTTGATTGTTTTACAGTCTCTTTGTGAGCTCAATAAAATGAAGCTTACAAGCACTCGGAATACTCCACTGCCGTGTCCACCAAGCAACAACAATCAAAATGGTAAGTGCAATAACCGATCAATGAATAATCAAATTCATAAATGGGCTGTCCTGTAGATGTGTCTCTTTTCTCTTGTCAGGTGAAATAAAATCTCTGACAACTCTTCTGGATCAGCAGAAAGTTCTGTATGGTATCCTTAAAAGTAACTTCAGCCAGACAGTGGAGTACCTTAAAGCTGACTTGGACAACGCAGTGAAGAATAAAAATGAGCATCATACCCAGGTGATACAACTGAGACAAGAAAACATGAATTTGAAATCCCAGCTTGATGTTTACACCAAGAAATGCAAAGAAGACTTTGCCGACTCCCTCCAAGGCATCCAGACGGTCACAAGTGCCTTCCTAACCAAAATTGACAACTTCTTCACCAACACGGTCACGTTTCACCTCACCTGCCCGAAACAGGAAGAACAGATGAATAGGATTCGCTCCAACTGCTCCAGCCTTTCTCGGCAGGTGGAGGACAAGTTCCAGAGCTACCTGGACAGTGTGGGAGAGAAAGTCTCGAACATTCAAAAACGGAGCAGCTGGTTAGAAGTACAGAATACGGGGCTGACTGCAGAACTGGACAAGTGCAAAACAGGTCTTGAGAAAGAGGCTGCAGAGAGCAGCAAAAAACTGCAGGACGCCCAACAGACTTATGACAGACAACTGGAGCAGCTTCTCAGAGAACAAAGCAGACTGAGGGATGCCAAAGATCTGCTAGACGCCCAGCTTGCTGTGAAGGACGCCACCCTCATATCTCTGCAAAATGGCTGCGTACAACAGGTAGGAGTTATGTTGGGATGAATAATGCCTAAAACATCTGGAAAATGGTGATTCATGTTTCATTGTTATAGAGTGTACCATAATTAACTCAATCTTCACTGCTTCTGCAGCCCAAACCTTCTGGTCTTCAACCCCCGGGCAAGCCTGGCCTATATCCCCCGGTACCTGGTAGAAGCCATTAACTACAAGAGGTAAGTGGTCATCATCCATCATGGACAGAATTCTATTTGAAAGTCAGTCTAAAGGGGCACTACTGTCCGTTTGGTACATCCAACACTCCTGCTCCTGGTGGGCCAAAGTCCTGTGGAGTTTAGAACCAACCTGCTCCAAAACACCTGCCTGGAAATTTCCAGTAATCCTAAAGACCTCGACTAGCTGATTCAGGTGTGATTAACTAGGGTTAGAGTTTAATTTAGCAGGGCAGTGCCCGTCCAAGAGCAGGATTGGACACACCTGCCCTACACGAAGACATACGTCACTGTCACTTTATTATGAATCAGAATGTTACCATGAGAGTGTCAAATCCTGCTTCTGGAGGGCCAGCTTCCTGCAGATTTTAGCTCAAAGACACCTCCCTTCAAGTTTCCATTGATCCTGAAGACTTTGTTTAGCAGGTTCAGGTCTATTTAATTGCGGCTGTAGCTAAACCCTACTGGAAAGTGGCTCTCCAGAAGCAGGATTGGACATCTCTGAGCTACTGAGGTGGTTGTAGCAAAGAAAACTTCGAATAAATATAGCCTTTTAAAATGCTACTCTGATTCCATGTGTGGCATTTTGTCCAAACAACGTGAATATATAGGGAATATTTTCGGCCAATAGTCACAATTTAGGATTTCGAAATAATAAAATTACCCCACAATTAACTGCAAACCCAGGATCATGTGATGAAATATGACAAAATTATTTCCCTCATGTGATTCATATGTATACTTCACTGCCTCAGTTTTGTTCACTTTTCCATATGTGAACAAAAATGCCTTTTAAAACTTGCCCAGGACCTTCGGAGCTCAGATAGGGGCACATGTAACTAATCATTAACATCTGAAACAAAACATACAATTACTTTGTGAAGTGCTATTCTGCAAGTCACATAGTGGCATATAATCTGAAGATATTAAATATTACGCCATGTAAAAGTAATATTAATAACTCTTTAAGATTTAGATTTTGAAGAGCATATAGTTTGGCGAACTAGTGTTAATGACTCATTTCAGGTGGAGTCATTCAGAATTTTTAACTGTTTTCCTTTTTTCCGTAGGTTGGGTGTGGAGAAGGGAATGATCTGAATCTCAAGGTCGGACTCTGAGTTTTTGAGTGTCTTGTATGTGGGAGTTTCCTCATTTTGAGCCTGTGTTCTCTTTTGTAAATAATGTTGTCACTGTGGATCACTGTAAATTTACATGAACTCTAATGTTTAGCTCAATGTATAGTTGTATTTAAGCGTTATGGGCTATGAACATTACATGAAGTACTTTAGGGGTTTGATTTAGTTGTTAAAGTAATGCAGACATAAAAATGTGAGTAAATACAAGACTGCCTTTCCTCAAGCACACACTTGATATTAAGTAAAATATCATCAGTTAATGTTAAAATTCTGTGAAACCTCCGCATGTGCTGTGATGTATATAATATTCTTTACACATTAAGAATTGTGTTTCAGCAATTACTTCTTTCAGCCATTTGCAGGTTACAATGACCTTTTCCTGATTTTTTTTTCTAAATAATGTCCTTGTGAATATATATCTGTTTTAATAAATAGATATTACATAAAAATCAACTCCTATTTCTGTTTTTTTTTTACATAAATTATGACATAAAATGAATTATGCACTATAGCTCACTAATTAAATATGCTTATATTAACACAGCTGCATTATTTTTGCATTATGGGTGTCATTATAAATGTTGTGTAACCCTGCACAATATGTTAATAACCAACTAATTCTGGTGAAAACCTGATATAATTTAAAAATATTCATAATGAAGATATAAACTGCATATTTAAAGATTAAATGTCATTTTTAGGTGTGTTTTATATGAAGGGGAGGGAGTGAAAGATTAGTTACAAGAATGAAGATTCATCTATGCTGGATGTTTTCTGCCCCCACAAATAAATATACGACACCGTTCTCAAGGAATCTATATGTTCCATGGCAGTTTTTATGTACATGGTGTCCTCTCCACCAACCTCATACAGTATAGCAAATTCCAGTGAGATTTATGGGTCCCTTTTAACCCCACAAATCAGCAGAAACAACAGCATCATGAATGAGAGGAAGGCAGAAGGTACAGCGTGCTGCGCACAGCTCCTCACACCCTCATGTCGCCAAACGGGTGAAGAGTTCAGCAAGCACACGTAAATATTTAAATGAATGTCAGATTGACAGGAGAACAAAGGGCCGTGGGGACTAGTTCTGAACACGTCCTTCCTACACAGCCGGTACAGTCGAATTCAGAATGCTCAGCTGCATCAGAACGTCGCCAGTGTGTTTGAGCTTAATGTAACTAGAACAAATAAGAATTCCCCCTGCCAAGGCTAGTGTGAAGTCATTCCTTTAAAAAGGGACAACGCAAGGAAATGTAATTGTTTTTTAGAGGAGCCGAGATTTGAAACTCTGCCTACTATATGCAATAAAAAAATGACTTTTATCTGGTTATAGTTCACACTACAGAGTTGGCTGCTTGGACCGAAAACCCAATAACACTTGTGATGTTCCTGGTCAAAAATGACCGGCCTGCAAAAAATTGCTTATAAATCTGTTGTTGTGCTACCTTGTCACCAAATACTGGATTCAATCAATTTGTCAGCTTGTTTTCTTTCAATTAGGACAGGTTTTGCATTTATTTTTTGCAATCGTAGTCCTTATTTATCTGAGCTCATGTACCTCAGTTTTTGAGTGAAAAAGCATTATTTGGGGATAATTGTGTCAATTTTACATTAAATATGGAAAGTGTGACTTTTATTTTGTACAAAGCATTTCAAAACAAATTTCCTAGTTAAATATTAAAGCACACTAGTGTGATAAACAGTGCAATTTGTTCATATTTAATTTAATATGGGCAAATTTATCCACAAATAATGCTTTTTTTCACTCAAAAAGCTCAGATAAATAAGGCCTACGATTGGTCAGTTCAAAAAAGAAATATAAAACCTGTCCTAATTGAAAGAAAACAAGTTGTCTAAAAGGTTGAATCCAATATTTTGTTATGATGTAGCATAATGACAGATTTATAAGCAATTTTTTGTAGGCCGGTCATTTTTGACTGGGAACATCACAAGTGTTACAATGTGGGGGTATGTAATTTCCACAAGAAATTACAAAAAGTATCAAAAAAAAGTTTTGGGAAGTTGTTAGACTCTGGGTGAGTAAAGTCAGTACATTTTAATCCAATGCAATAACATTAACTAGCAGTTTCGGGTACGGGAAAATCATCTCCGGGTCAAAATGAGCCAAACAAAACATGACGGGTTAAGCATTTTATCAGATACATTGTTATTGTTTTGTTTAAATATCTTTTATTTAGTACCTCCCTTCAGAAACTACATAAGATAATGGCAAACTTCCTTCAAGACAAAATAATTATTTATACGGATCATGCTGTTCAAAAGTGTTCACCCCAGCTCTTAATGTAGTGTGTTGGCTTCTTGAGCATCAGTGAATTCTTGCACCTTTTGTAATAATTGTGTATTACTCTCAAATATTATTACACTTTACTATTTGAATATATTTTAAAATGTAATTTATTCCTGTGATGCAAATCTGAATTTTCAACATTCTTCAGTGTCACGTGATTTCAAAAATCATTCTAATATGCTGATTTGCTGCTCAAGAAACATTTATCATTGTTATTATTATTAGCAGTTGTTATTAGTATTTATTATCAGTACTTATTATTATATATTACTTTTCAGTTTTCAGTTGGCTGGCTTAATATTTTCATGAAAACTACGATAAATTTCTTTTAGGATTCTTTGAAATATGTTATTTTCGTTAAAAAATGTAAATACTGTGTAAACCTTATATAAAATATTTTGAAACAAATATTTGTACTATAATTTTTGATCATTTTAATGCATACTTGCTGAATAAAAGTATTAATTTCTTTTAACAAAAAATCTTACTGACCCCAAGCTTTTGAACAGTACTGTACATGCCCTGGAAATCAATCAGTTCTCTAAATGTTTGAGTCTGATTTTTATTTTAGAATTACAAATGATAAATAATAAACATCTTTCTTGTTGACCCATTTACACTTCTATTGTTTTATTCTGCTTATTTTATTCTATTTCCCAATACAAAAGTCTTTGAAAATGGTGTCTAAAATTTCCTCAGGACTGACTCTACCAGTGATCCTGCCCAGACTAGAGAGGCCCAAACGAAGCCCTTCTGCCGCCAGAACCAGGTCCACGTCCTTGTACTGATGGTACTGGTGTAAAGCCTCGATGCTCTTCTGCAAGTGAGTCCGGTGTCGGGTCTGAGTCAGACTAGGGCTGCCGATCAGTGGGTCGCCACACCTTGAACAGACAGAGATCTAAGACTTTATGAAAGTGTCATAATTAGATGACGGATACACTGAAGATAGATAGATAGATAGATAGATAGATAGATAGATAGATAGATAGATAGATAGATAGATAGATAGATAGATAGATAGATAGATAGATAGATAGATAGATAGATAGATAGATAGATAGATAGATAGATAGATAGATAGATAGATATAGATTAGATGCATTTTGATCAATCTGATCACAAGTGGATAACGCTAAATAAGGTATACATGGGGTCTAAAATGTTTTGAGCTTGTCTATTTTCGATCACTTCCAGAGGCAGTCGAAAACGCATTCGAACAGATTGCTTTTGTAGTGTGGTCATGTGTTCAAAAAGCCACAAAAGACCACCTACTCTCTGCCTATTGACTGTGTAAACATTATGGGAAGCGCTTTTGCCAGATGGGATTTAAACTTTGTTGGTTGGAGACCCAAATTTGGTTTGAAGACGAAAAATGTACCAAGCACAATGTTCTCTCACCACTCTTGATTTCTAACACACACTCACAGTGTTCTATGTGGTCTTGCGACTGGCAGAGCAGAAACGAAAGCTGCTCTCCGTATGTTTCTCCGTCATCTCTAGGAACGTTCATATGTACATTGCGTTATTTTGTCCATTAGACCTAAAAAAGCCCATTCATTTACCCACCCATAGACGCTCTCCTGAAAGAAATCAGGACTGAAGTGGTCAAAAGACGAAAGAATAGACGGAATAAAACACCAGGTGTAAACGGGTATGTGCGTCCATTATATACGTGTGCCCGCCTGCCAGATTGCTATGGTGTCTAAGCACATGAACTGATGCATCTATCTATTCATCTATCATATTTCAGTAATTATAGAAGTGCTTTCTGGGTTGTCCAGTTCCACTCACAGAGTCTTTAGTCTGTTTTGTAATAAAGTCAGGAGATCCTCCAGCCCATCCCTTGTCTGGCATGACAAAAAACATGCAGGAGGAACATCAGCCGACTGCTCGAGGGAAGCCTGGATGCTGCGGTTTTGCTCCGCGGAGATGAGGTCACTTTTGTTGAGGATCAGGATGCACTCCTGCCTGTGAGATGAGTGCTCCAGGATATTCTTCAAGTGTCCACGGAGGAAGACAGGCACTAGCTGAGGCGCTGAAGGAAGCTGCGTCAAATCGACGACCACTAGAGACAGATCTGCCTGCTCCACCCTGCGGGCAGCAGAGGAAGGTCATTTCTTAAGCCTGTTTCCTGAGCCTGGTCAGCATCTTACAACCTTTGACATTGCAGAAACAAACTTCCTGTCTATGCCATCTCTTTAGTAAATCACAGCATACTGTACAGTCATTCACCATAACACACAAAGGCAAAATGTGATAAGGGAAAAGGCCTAATGTGCGGTTATGGCAAAAATTATTTGGACACTTAGATGGACTTAAAAATGCATTACAAAATAATTAAAATTAAAAAGGTAATCCAGACTATCCACAAACAAATTATGATAGACTTTTTCATAGAATTAACTTTATTTTTGCTGTAATTGGCTCTTATTTGAGTGACTATTTTTTCTGCATTTATAAAATAAACTAAATAAACATAATATAGCAATATTTTATTGATTAAATACAACAATTAATAATGATTAATATGTTGTTTTCTGATCTAAAAGGACTAAATTATCTCTATAAACTAGTCTGCAATTCTGCACGGTCGATTAAAGGTTTGGAATAATTTATCAGCATATCAGAATGATTTCTGAAGGATCATGTGACACTGAAGACTGGAGTAATGATGCTGAAACTGATTATCTATCCCTAAATTTTAAATCAGTTTTCATTGAATTCAACTTGGACAAACATCTATTGTTTTAGGCCTAACAAACTTCTTTTGAAACAAAGTGTTTTTATGCTACTTGTTTTGATATTTTGTTATATAATATCTAGCTAATTTGTGGACCGTCACCGCTAAAGTGCCGCCTTTTTTCTGCAAACATTATGTAACTGAACACTTGTGCATTGCATTATCTCAATCGTGAAAAAAAATTGGCACACCTTTATCTAAATCTGTGAATAAACAGATAATTTCCCCTCACAAGGCACAATGAGTGGCAAAAAATCTTAAGAGATATTTCCCCTCTGCAGGCCATTTTTAGTATGGCAGTATTTATCACTTTGGATTGTTTGCGCAAAAATGCCTCACTGTTTATTCTACCTTGATTTTCCCACACGTGTCCGTAAATACATACCGCTGACGGGCGCGCCGGACGCCCTCCTGCTCCACACTGTCTGTGGTGTCCCGTAGCCCTGCGGTGTCACTCAGCAGCACAGGATAACCCCCGATGTCCAGAGGGACCTCCACCACATCTCTGGTGGTCCCGGCTGTGGCAGACACTATGGCAGCAGGACGCTGAGCTACAGAGCAAGAGAAGATACTGAAATTAGTTCAGAAACTAATAAGGAGAACAAAGAACAGCAATTATCATATTGCAACTCCAAATAACTAGTTCACGATTTCCCCTTTAAGAGCGGAGATGTTGGGGGGCCCATGAGACGTTTTGTTCTTGGACTCAGACTTCTCAGAAGTCCTTCATTTCTCAGGATGGAGGGCAGAGGGCATTACCAAGGGAGCTCACGCGACTTCAAGAAAAACAAGATTTACTATATTTACATTGTGGTGATTGCAAGTACACAGAAACCACACAAAGTTCACATCCTGTAAAAACATAACATCTAACAGTATTACAGTGAAAGGCAAATAATATGCATGAGCAGGAACATATAACCTTTTAGATGAGATGACCTAAGGAAACCTTAAATTGGCGCTTAAAGATTTGTAAGGGTTGTACAAAAACTAAGTTCACCACTTTTGAAGCAAAAGTTAAGGGAGAAAGCCAACAACAACCACTGAAGTATCTATTTGTCCAGTTCAGGTGAAGGTTCTGGATGGATTGGGACTGGGCCGTTTCCTTTGGATATACGCCACAAAAAGAAGGGGAAAAAAGACTAAATCGCAACTTCCGTGTCATGCTGACTTGAAGCTCAAATGTGGACAAGCGCATTCACTCCATCTATAGAACACCCACAAATATCACTTTGAATTAATTCATTAATTTCAGTGACATTATCACAAAGCAGTTGCTCATTTGCACAAATACAGACGTGGACAAAATTGTTGGTACACTTGATAAATATGATCAAAGATGACTGTAAAAAATATATCTGCATTGTTTATCCTTTTGAACTTTAATTCATAAAATTAGCAAAAATCTAACCTTTCATTGAAGGAAAAGAATTAAAAGTGGGGTGAAAATCACATTATGAAATAAATGTTTCTCCAAAACACGTTGGCCACAATTATTGGCACCCTTTTATTCAAAACTTTTTGCAACCTCCTTTTGCCAAGATAACAGCTCTGAGTCTTCACCTATAATGCCTGATGAGTTTGGAAAACACCTGACAAGAGATCAGAGACCATTCCACCATAAAGAATCTCTCCAGATCCTTCAGATCCCAGCTCCATGTTGGTGCTTCTTCTCTTCAGTTCACTCCACTCATTTTCTTTAGGGTTCAGGTCAGGGGACTGGGATGGCCATGGCAGAAGCTTCATTTTGTGCTCAGTGACCCATTTTTGTGTTTGTTTTGGATCATTGTCCTGATGGAAGATCCAACCACGGCCCATTATTGGATTTCTAGCAGAAGCAGTCAGGTTTTGATTTTTTATCTGTTGACATTTGATAGAATCCATGATACCATGAATCTGAACAAGATGTCCAGGACCTCCAGCAGAAAAACAGGCCCACAACATTAAAGATCCAGCAGTATATTTAACCGTGGGCATGGGGTACTTTTTATCCATGTGTGCACCAAACCCATCTGGTGGGTTTGCTGCCAAAAAGCTCTTTTTTTTTAATATAGTTTCATCTGACCATAGAAGCCGGTCCCGTTTGAAGTTTCAGTCTTGTCTAACAACTGAATATACTGGAGATTGTTTCTGGATGAGAGCAGAGGATTTTTCTTGAAACCCTCCTGAACATCTTGTGGGGATGTAGGTGCTGTTTGATCATTTTTTAGGCTTTCTGAGATTCAAGACTCAACTAATCTCTGCAATTCTCCAGCTGTGATCCTTGGAGAGTCTTTGGCCACTTAAACATTCCTCCTTGCTGCGAATTAGGACGATTTAGACACTCGTCCTCTTCCAGGCAGATTTGTAACATCTTTAGTTGACTGGAACTTCTTAATTTTGCCCTGATAGTGGAAATGGGGATTTTCAATGCTTTAGCTATTTTCTTACAGCCTTACACTTACACTTCTTACACTTTCTATTTTGTGAAGCTCAACAATCTTTTGTTGCACATCAGAACTATATTCTTTGGTTTTACTCATTGCGATGAATGATTACGGGAATTTGGCCTTTGTGTTTCCTCATGTTTATACTCCTGTGGAACAAGAAGTCATGGCTGGACAATTTCATGTTCATGATCACCCTGGTGTGCTAAAAAAATGTAAATATGAATGGGAATATACTTCAGAGATATTTTACTCTAGGGGTGCCAATAATTGTGGCCAACGTGGCCAACATGCTTTGGAGAAAAACATTTATTTCATAATTTGAGTTTCCCCCCACTTTCAATTCTTTTCCTTCAATGAAAGGTTAGATTTTTGCTAATTTTATGAATTAAAGTTCAAAAGGATAAACAATACAGATTTATTTTTACAGTCATCTTTGATCATATTTATCAAGGGTACCAACAATTTTGTCCACGTCTGTAGTATGTATATAGTGATTGTCTATTTATCTTTACATTTTAATAAACAATGTTGGATTAATTGCTCGTATATATGAACGCAAAAAGTTAATATATATGCTCTTCCATTGGCACACGCATAAGAAAAATTTCCCATCAGTTTTTGCCTATATAAATCCTGATTTTTGACATAGGATGAAATCCATGTCATTTAAAAGGTAGTTTACCCAAAAATAAAAATTCTGTCATTTACACATGCTCATGTCATTCCAAACCCGTAAGACTTTTGTTCATCTTCGGAGCACAAATGAAGATCTTTTTGATGAAATCTGAGAGCTTTCTGTGCCTCCATTGACAGCCTACGCAAATACCACTTTCAAGCCCCAGAAAAGTAGTAAACACATCATAGAAGTAATCCATATGACTCCAGTGGTTTAACCTCAATTTTATGAAGCTACGCAAATGCTTTGTTTGCAAAAAAAAATAATTAATTTAAAAAAATAAAAATCTCCAACGCAAGTTCACACAACGTCAGATCTCGTGTCAATGCAACACGCATGCGTCGTGGTGCTCTTGTGAACATGCCTTGGAGATAAATATTTTGTTAATAAAGTGGTAAATTGTGGGGTTTTTTTGTGCAAACTTGATGAATTACTTTAATGATGTCTTTACTACCTTTCTGGGGCTTGAAAGTGGTAGTTGCATAAGCTGTCAATGGAGGGACAGAAAACTCTCAGATTTAATCAAAAAGACCTTAATTTGTGCTCTGAAGATGAACAAAAGTCTTACACCGTGTCCTAACTACATGCGATGTGACACTGCAATACACGATAAAAGGTATCTTTTCCATGTTAATCAGAGTTTTTGTCCTAACCAGCCACGACGGTAACAAAGGAGCAACAATTCTATTTTAGAAACAGTTTCTATTTCATCACGATGTCGCGGCTGGAACAACAACACAAAGTATGGTAATGATAATATCAGGTACTGTTTATGTGTTTTATTTAATGTTAAAAGTCTCTAATGTGAGTTTGAATATCACTCTGTGCTCCCAGCTTTTTAGCTGTAATGAAAACAACAATTCACCTCAGATCTTGAAAATAAATAAATGGGCACACTCTCTTTCTGATTGGCTGTGGTTTTTGATTGATTTTATAGCTTCTCATTGACGCGTCTATTGTGGACAGTCAAATTGCTCGTCGCTGGAATCTTATCGCATCGCATGTAGTTAGGAAACAGCGTTTCGAGTTTGGAACGACATGAAGGTGAGTAATTAATGACAGAATTTTCATTTTTGGGTGAACCCAAATAAATAACCCTTTAAGGTCAAATCTGACTGCATGCACATTTAATAAATGAGGCCCCTGGTCCAGAGCCAAATAGTTGCTTACTTGCCCAAGTCAAAGGAGCTATGATATTATATGAATTTACTCTTGCAGTACAAATCTATGGGATTTTTTTCACCTGTTTAATTATCCACCAAGTGAATATTATAAATTCAGATTGGATTCTGAGATGACAAGTAAAATATCTTTTCTTTTAAGACATAGACTAGTCAACCCTGTTACCATGATTTTGCAAATAAACTATAGTATTAAAAAGCTGAAGAAATATCAGCATTAAATTCTCTTTTTAAAAAACACCTGTGCTCATGACCTTGAACACATGTAAAATGGTCAACCCTGTTACCTTTATGAAGCCAGTTATCCCATGACCCTAACTTTACTATGTTACTTCAATACACCAATCCAGATGCTGCCGTGTGTTATGAACAAATTTATGGATATTCTTCATCTCAAGTAAGACAAATGTGCTTATTACACAGCTCACTGATAAACAAGACACTGACATATATATAGAAAGTTACATTATTTTTATATACAGCATAGTCACATATTTGCATATAATGACAGCTATTAAGATTTCATGGCTATTTAATTATTTGGCAAGTACCCTTGTATTAACTTACATATTACTTTATAAATTTAATGTATGCATGCTGGCATTACATTTACCCCAATAATGTGACGATCATAAATAATTTAAACGATCTGCTCAAGAATCTGATATCTGTGCATGGTCCTTATAAGAGATAACCACAGTTTAAATGTTAGCTGGCTATCAAATTGTAGTCTAGTGGTAAGTATAACAAGTTTTTTTTTTTTTTTTCCTCGATGAGCATATATAGACAAGACCTTAAAAGGGTTGCATTAATTAGCAAGGCACTGCAACATTGAATGTTTTCAGTATCCAATGATCCTTTGTCTTGTTCTGAATGCATGTTAGCCTAGAACTGGATAACTTTTAAATAAAACACCTTTAGCAACTCTTGTCCTTTTGTCTTTGGTTTTTTTGCTGCTCAGCGCTGAACCAGAATAACTGCAGATTTATAAACCGCTCTAAACCAGTGCTGTGCTTTGCAGTTTCTTTGAGCGGATGAAAGTATGTTTCACTGCTGTACTGGATACGTGTTCTATTTTTTGCCATTCTGGTATAGTCTGGTATTAAAGTATATTTCCATATGTCCACTGGAAGGAAGAGGCCAGTTTCACTCAAGCACTCTTTGTGTGAACTTCCTTAAAGAGTTTATAGAACTTATCGGTCTTAAAATCAGCATAAAATTTAAATCTTAAAATCTTCTACACTGTTTATTGCATATCTCAATTCTTCAAATACATAACGTTAAATTACTATTCCATTTTTAGCTTTCAGTTTTAAAGAGAATTCACAAATTGCTTAATTAAATTCACATTGTTCAGGAAGTGACACCACAAGACGGTCAGCATTCCAGCAGAGCACACCGCTGCATGCTGGACCGCAAACAATAACAGGCCTGATGAATGTGGGGTAATTCAGGGCAGGAAGTGTGGTGATATCCAAACATCCCCCTCTGCTACTGGAGAGGTCAGAGGTCAGAGATAAACGTCATTTTATGAGAGTGCATGATAATATGTTCATTTATCACAACCATTAACCTTCTGTCATAGGACAATAAGACACTTTTGCCCTTAAAATGTGTTTAACCATTTTAAGTAAAAACATGGTATTCTCGTACAATAGAAATTTGATTTGGAACAGTGTTTAGAGTGAGCAAAAGGAACAAAGTAAAGTACAAACAACAGTAGAACAGCAAAACTGTACGTATTACAAGTAAAAAGAAAAAAGGGAGGGTGGTAAAGAGGTGCTAAAGGATCCATGAAAAATTGAACAGAAACAAAATGTTTTAAAAAACCTAAATGTATTTTAAAGCTAATATAATCACTTAAGATTCACTACCATTCAAAAGTTTGGGTCGATAAGAATTTTTCATGCTTTTTTCATATCTTTTATCCTCACCAAGGCTGCATTTATTTAATAAAAAAAAACAGTTACACAACAACAAAAACATTCTTTACAAATTTAAGAAAAAATGTTTCCATTTTAATATATTTTAAAAAGTACTTTCCTGTGATGGCAACTAAAAAATGAAACTAATTATATAATGTTGCATAGCCCAAACAAAAAGGCTTTAGGGAGAAAACATTTGCAATTTCCTTTGTTGTAACATCAAAGGCTGTACATCCAATAAAATCCTTCAGCACAAACTCATCTGGTGTTTTGGAAGAAGCTAGCCAAATTACACAGATGGGCAGGTTGCAAAACATATCCTTAACAATAAAAACCATTAAAAAAATAAGAGAGGTAAAAGGAAATACAACCTAGTTTAAATGCGGTTTCACTTGTAACAAAGATAAACAGTGTGCCAACCACTGGCTTTTGGGCAGTGAATTACTCGATTTTAAGTAAATAAAATTCAATTCAATAATAATATAATATAAATAATTACAACTATAATATGTGTGTGTGTGTGTGTGTGTGTGTATGTGTGTGTGAAATTATATATATATATATATATACAGTACAGTCCAAAAGTTTGGAACCACTAAGATTTTTAATGTTTTTAAAAGAAGTTTCGTCTGCTCACCAAGGCTACATTTATTTAATTAAAAATACAGTAAAAACAGTAATATTGTGAAATATTATTACAATTTTAAATAACTGTTTTCTATTTGAATATATTTCACAAAGTAATTTATTCCTGTGATGGCAAAGCTGAATTTTCAGCATCATTACTCCAGTCTTCAGTGTCACATGATCCTTCAGAAATCATTCTAATATGCTGATCTGCTGCTCAAGAAACATTTAATGTGTACAATTGTACAAAATATTTGTGTACAATATTTTTTTCAGGATTATTTGATGAATAGAAAGTTCAAAAGAACAGTGTTTATCTGAAATCTAATCTTTTGTAACATTATAAATGTCTTTACTGTCACTTTTGATTGATTTAATGCATCCTTGCTGAATAAAAGTATTCATTTCTTTCATTTCTTTTCAAAAAAATAAAAATAAAAATTCCCCAAACTTTTGAACGGTAGTGTATAATGCTACAGAAGCTTTGTATTTCAGATAAATGCTGTTCTTTTGAACTTTCTATTCATCAAGGAATCCTGAAAAAAAAAGTACACAACTGTTTTCAACATTGAAAATAATCATAAATATTTATTGAGCAGCAAATCAGCATATTAGAATGATTTCTGAAGGATCATGTGACACTGAAGACTGGAGTAACGATGCTGAAAATTCAGCTTTGCATCACAGGAATAAATTACTTTGTCAAATATATTCAAATAGAAAAAAATTATTTTAAATTGTAATAATATTTCACAATATTACTGTTTTTACTGTATTTTTAATTAAATAAATGTAGCCTTGGTGAGCAGACGAAACTTCTTTTAAAAACATTAAAAATCTTAGTGGTTCCAAACTTTTGGACTCTACTGTATATATATTTATTAATTTAGTTATTAATATATTATTTATTTATAAATCAATATATTTCAGTGTGTGATTTTATAGATTTTAATTTTTTACTTTTGTATGATAATATGCTGCTGTTGGGTCACCACACACATGACATCAAATGTAAAATCTGGGTCCTGGAGCTATACCGGGGGGAAGCACTGGTCTGCCTGAAGCAAAGGTTTAATTCGACACTCATTTTTGACATGTCAGATTTAGCATAATCGAATATTCCACATAGATTGTGTGTCTGATCTTACTGAGCATGTTGAGCAGGCTGCTCTTGCCCGCGTTGGTGCTTCCAGCAATGACCACATGAACACCGCTGCGCAGACGCTCTCCTCTCCGCTGATCTGAAAGGTGATTTTCCATATCTGTCTGCAGCTGCCGAACAGCTGCGTCCACTGCAGCAGACAAAACACTCAGTATAGTGGTTGAAAAACAACATCCAAACATTTCTAACAAATTTTAAGCATCTTTATCAAATTGATGTCATAATTTTACATTTTGTAAACTGAAATGACATGAAACTTAAAGGACATGGAATCCTCATTTGTACTGAACATGTACAAATACACAGAGTTTGGCACATTAGAAGTGTGTCACATTTTTCGTGACCTCTAATAGTGACTTTACAGCCGGTCTGTAACTCTCAGAGGAAGGAGATGGTCTGTGACAGGCTTGTTCCTTGACGCACAATGAAATCCCTCAATTCTCCAGAGACAGTCTATAGTGTAAATATAACACCCAAACATCTGTGTAATGTTTGATAAATGATGGCAGGGGCATTAACTGTACATGCAGTATTCTTAAGGCACTACAACTATGTCTCTATATGGCATCTCAATGTGACATGGCAATGGTTTTGATCTCCTCTCTCAACAGCTGCTGTGGATACTAACAGGAAAGTCCCACAAAATATTCTGCAAATGAATCAGTGTTTTTACCAATCTACCTGAGGAAACATACCATCATTTAAGATTCCATCCTCTATGAGTTCATCCTCACTGAAGTCGATGAATGCCTCTACGTGCGCCAAGCACTACATTGAAAACACGTACACACAAACAAAAACTTAGTCATGATTCCACAGAACGTAGTTTAAAGGATCACAATTGCTAGGACAATGGTTCAATAAACTAGCTGGATATTTAAAGTGGATGTTGAGTAACTTACACTACCAGTCAAAATTTTGGGGTCAGTAAATTTTTGTGTGTGAGATTTTGGAAAGAAATTAATACTTTTATTCAGCAATTACTGCATTTGTGTGATCAAAGACAAGACATCTATTTCAAATAAATGCTGTTCTTTTGAAATGTCTATTCATCAAAGAAATATCATGGTTTACACAAAAATATTAAGCAGCATATACTGTTTTCAACAATTTGGACTAAATCACTCAATTCATTTGGATTGGTTTTGCGATCTCTTTATGAACTTTTTGAAGAGTCAAAATTGTAGTTACGTAGCGGTCTATGGAGGTAAAGAAATCGCTCAGATTTTATTAAAAATATCTTTATTTGTGTTCCGAAGATAAATCAAAGTCTTACTGGTTTGTAGCAACACAAGGGTGAGTAAATGATGGCAGAATTTTAATTTTTTGTGAACTAATCCTTTAAACATCAAATCATCATATTAGAATGATTTATGAAGGATCATTCATCCTTCAGGAAAATTCAGCTTCATCATCACAGGAATAATACAAATAAAAATGTTATTTTAAATCATAATATTACACAATATGAATATTTTTACAATTTTTGGACCCACTTTATATTAAGTGGCCTTAACTACTATGTACTTACATTTAAATTAATCATTTGTTACAATGCACTTATTGTGTTCATACATGTTTTTACATTGTACTTATATTTTAAAAACACCTGCATGTAATTACATTTATAATTACACTGTTGACCCATCCCTTAACCCTTACCCCTACCCTTAAACCTACCCATACCACCAAACCTGTCCCTAACCTTACCCGTATTCCACCTCAATAGCAGCAAAAGTGTTTTGCAATTCAATATGAACCCAATTAGTACATTGTACTTATTTTGTGATGTAAGTACATAGTAGTTAAGGCCACTTAATATAAAGTGGGACCCAATTTTTTAATCAATAAATGCAGTCTTGGAAACATGAAGAGACTTACAAATTTTTTTTTTTTTTTTTTTTTTACTTACTGGCCTCAAGTTTCTGAACAGTACACTACGAAAAATGCTGTTCTTACTTAAAATTTTTGTCTTGTTTTTAGTCAAAATATCTTAATGTTCTTAAATCAAGAAGCATTTTCTTGACAAGTAAAAATTATTTTCTTGTTTTCAGGAACAATAAGTCAAAATTAAGTTTTTCCTTAAAACAAGCAAAATAATCTGCCAATGGGGTAAGCAAAATAATTGTATTTCAAACCAAGAATAAGCTATATAATCTTGTTTTCAGTTTGGACTAAGATTATTTTGCTTACCCCATTGGCAGATTATTTTGCTTGTTTTAAGGACTTTAAGATATTTTGACTAGAAACAAAACAAAAATTCTAAGTAAGAACAGCATTTTTTGCAGTGTAGTGTAAATTTTAGAGTTTCTTTGTCTGTTTTGTTCCTTGAACAAACTGGTTCAGTGAAAGATTCAGTGACTCACTTGTCGCCAGTCTTGGAAAGCCACTCAACGAATCAAATTTAAGGACAAGAACTAATTGTTTGATAACAGAAATGTTCAGCGCAATTTAAATGAAAAGTCTGAGAAACTACCATGAATATAAAAATGTCTCAGTATTTATTATGCTGCTGTTTTGTTTTAATAAAAGATCCACAAGTTCAAAATGTGATGATCATGTTATCCAGCATAATTTGAAAATGATCCAAAGAGCATATGGTGCTTCAGTGGAAGCAAGAACATCTGACCGTCTGTCACAAATTTGCTGATGCAGAATTTTATATTTACTATTCGTTTTATATCATAATTTTTCTTTGTTTTACATTTTTGAAAATCCCAAAACTTTGTTTATTTCCAGAATTAAATAAAAAATCCTTGAATTTAAGTACTTTTGACCAAAAAAGCTCCCTCTAGGTGTCTTCACACAAACCATTAGCCAACATCACATTGGGTCCTGAGAGCTCAGGGCTGATGGCTTGGCGCACACCCTGCTCAGGATGTCCTGTCTCCTGCTCTCTGCTCCTCAATGACTCAAGCAATCAGCAAGCTCTTACACACAAACAATAGATGGACACCATCCGTGACAGAGTAACAACACTGCCAAATCTAGCAGTAAATTCTGCAATTATTTAAAAGACCTTAAATAAAAGAATAACCTCTTATATAAACACACTTCTGTTGGTGTATAAATCGTGTTCAACAGCCAATTCTGGCTCTGTTCCTCACACTAAAAGGAAACCAGGACTTTTCCTATTATTTTTGAACTTTAGTCAGAGGTTCTCCAATCTATCTATCTATCACACTGCATTTATTTCCAGCATTACAAATATGAGGTGAGGAATGAGAAAACTGAGTGCTTTGTTCCTTACAGATTCCATACTGTGGTGGTCAGGGAGTTCTCTCATTGGTTGTTAGCATGGTTACTTATTGGTCCAAGTCAAGTGTGCCACACATGTACTGAAAAGTGAAGCCAAAGCATTTCGATCGCCCCCTGGTGGCTGGCTGCAGTAAAAAAAGAAAAAAAAAAAAAAACACCCTCTGCATGTAATTGAATGGGATGTGAGCAAAACTAAGAAAATAATCCAATTACACTTCAAATATTTTTTTCCAAAGATAGTTTGTGTAATTTTAGGTAGTTCTTATCATGCTGAAGTATGTTAAAGGGTTAGTTCATCCAAAAATGAAAATTCTGCCATTAATTACTCACCCTCATGTTGTTTTACAGTTGTAAGACCTTCGTTCATCTTCAGAACACAAATTAAGATATTTTTGATAAAATCTGATTGGTCAGTGAGGCCTGCATCACCAGCAATAACACTCCTTTTTCAATGCCCAGAAAGCTACTAAAAACATATTTAAAACAGTTCATGTGACTACAGTGGTTCAACCTTAATGTTATGAAGTGACAAGAATACTTTTTGTGCACCAAAAAAACAAAATAGCGACTTTATTCAACAATATCTAGTGATGGGCGATTTCAAAACACTGCTTCATGAAGCTTCGAAGCTTTACGAATCTTTTGTTTCGATTCAGTGGTTCGGAGCGTGTATCAAACTGCCAAAGCCACATGAACTACTGAAGTTTCAAAACACTTATGATGTACTTACGAAGCCTCATTTACTGAAATCATGTGATTTTGGCGCTCTGAACCACTGATGAACACTGATGAATCAGTGTTTTGAAATCGCCCATCACTAGATACTGTTGTATAAAGTCGTTATTTTGTTATTTTTGGCACACAAAAAGTATTCTCATTGAACCACTGTAGTCACATGAACGGTTTTAAATATGTCTTTAGTACCTTTCTGGGCATCTGAAAGTGTTAATTATCTTGCTGTCAATGGAGGCTTCACTGAGCCATCGGATTTTATAAAAAAATATCTTAATTTGTGTTCTGAAGATTAACAAAGGTCTTACGGGTGTGAAGGTCGACATGAGGGTGAGTAATTAATGACATAAACTCCGTTTTTGGGTGAACTAACCCTTTAAAGTGTTAATTTTTCCAACAAGTTTGGTTGGTTGGTTTTAGATATTTGATGCTATAAAACTAGGATGAAACATCATGACTGACAGCTGTGCTTGCGGTCAAGTCTGCAGGAGGGGGAGTGTGGGCGGGACCTCCATATCGCAGTTACACCTCATTATCACTACTACACAGACTCAGGCTCCAAATGGTGTAATCTGGAATGACCATTTCTCAGATATTTTTCTGCAGTGGAAGGAAGTAGACATGTCATCCATCTTTTTTATAGTCAATAGTCCAAGTAAAAAAAAAAAAAAACATCCTCCAATTGATATTTTGCTCTGTAGATATGACTTGGTTCAAAGACTATAGAATAACACAAGACGTGTTAATGACTTGTCTTAAAGGGACTTTGCTTGGTTCCCTCCTTCAATGTAAGTCTATGGATGTTTTTTTTTAAAATCTGTTGTATCATCAACTAGGTGAAAATTGTATTTTGTTGTTCAAAAGATTGGAGTCAGTTTTTTGTTTTGTTTTAATGTTTTTGAAAAAGAAGTCTCTTCTGCTCACCAAGGCTGCATTTGTTTGATCCAAATTACAGTAAAAAACAGTAATATTGTAAAATTTAAAGTACAATTAAAAAAAAAATTGTTTTAATATATTTTAAAATGTAATTTATTCCAGTGATTAATTTTAAGCATCATTACTCCAGTCTTTAGTGTCACATGATCCTTCAGAAATCATTATAATATGCTGTTTTGCTGAAGAAACATTTATTATTATTATCAAATGTTGAAAACAGTTGTACTGCTTAATTTTTTAGTGGAAACCATGAAGCATTTTTTTTTTGTTGTAATATTATAAATGTTTTCACTGTCACATTCCATCAGTTTAATACCTAATAAAAGTCTTAATTAAAAAAAAAAAATCTTACTGACCCCAAACTTTTGAACAGTAGTGTACATCCAACTTATTTTACATTTTTCTATAAAGCATTATGCAGTGCACTGACTGCAGGAACAGTTCTCCTGGAGCAATTTTAATTGTTCTGCTCACTACACCCAGACATTTTCATTTGTAGCATTGTTTCCATCAAACAAAGGTGTCATTTTGGCCTGTGATGGTCAGATGACATAAAATATGTTAACATAAAAAGTTCTCAAAATAAAAGTTATACCCTGATGAATATTTTACTAACTCGTTTAAGCCGAATACTCCAGTCTTGGTAAATGCGGCCCAGGTCTCCCGCCATTTGTCGGAGAGCCTGTCGCCTCTGTGCTTCTGTCTCTGCATGGATCAGGTCACCCAGACCCTCTACTTCTGTAAGGTCCAACTTTCCAGCACAGAACGCCCGTCGGGTAAACTCACCCGCCTCTGCAGGCCGCAGCCCTGGCAAACTCCCTGAAACACATAAAATAAGACATCTTTTAAATAACATGAACTTTAGAATGCCGCCTCTTTCACAGCACTGTTTAAAATTACATTTCATAATATCTTCATATAAAGGCTACGAGTTTTGCATGAAATTAGAATTTTATGAGTTTATGAGTGACATTAGTTCAAATAAAAAGCTAGATATCTATAAGCACAAAGCAGATGCTGCCATCTAGTGTTAAAATGGTGAATCAACAACTACCTGTCATCTGTTTGAACACAATACATTCTGATCAGTTTAAAAAAAATTATTAAAAAGTTTATAGACAAAATTCTGGTCTTATCCAAAACAATTTGGGACAATAATGGTTGATCTCATACCAAGTGCCTGTAAGACTCCACTAATGACAGCAGGACCCCCATGAATGTGAAACTCTGCACTGTCCTCTCCTGTGAAACTACCAGGACCTGAAAGAGTGAAATAAGTTATGCCAGGATTTATACCTAATTTATATATTGTTGTAACTATAAATTCAATATACACCACTGTTCAAAAGTTTGGGTCAGTGTTTTTTTTGTTTGTTTGTTTAAGTAAATTAATACTTTTATTCAGCAATGATGCATTGAATTAACCAAAAGTAACAGTAAAGACATTTATAATGTTGCTTTTGACACTGAAGAATGGAGTAATGAAGCTGAAAATTAAATTTTGCCATCACAGGCTTTATTACATTTTAAAATATATTAAAATAGAAAACAAAATTGTAAACAGAATTTCACAATATTACTGTGTGTACAGTATTTTTGATCAAATTAACCCCAAACATTTGAACTGTAGCATAATATATATTTCCTAAACTTATAAACTTTCATGAATATATAGCTCTCAAAAACAAAAATGTAAATAAGGTACAAGAGGTTGTGCTGTATCATGAATAAGTCACAGCTGAAGATCATTCAGGCAGAAGTGGAGTAACCCCGCTTATTCACGATACAGCACTAGTATCGAGTACCTTATTGCTTTTATGAAATGGTTACCACACAATACAAATATTAAAGCCAAAAAATGTGTATCAATGCAACTTTCATGAAGTAAACTTTCACTAAAAGCCTTCCTTCCACCGGAAAAAAATGTCCCTGAACGTGAACAGCAACAGAAGTTACATTATTACGCCATTAGATGGAGGCAAAGACTGTCTTTATGAGTGAGTCACTAAGTAGCGATGACTTTTACATTGACTTTTGTAGTGAACACGGAACAAGACACAACTGACAAACGCTTTGACTAGCGCTGTCAGACACGGGAAAACCCCTAAACTGTTAAAAGGACAAGATATTGCATATTAAACATATTTTATATTATGAACATAGGACTGACCTGAAGGAAATTGCTAAATCTGAATGCAGGTAATAAACTCACTCACTTTTCACAATACTAATAATCTCTTTCTCACAATACTCTTCTACAGTAGACTTCAATGAACAATATAAATTGAGAACAAACAGTTTACGTTGCTAAGAGTGGTTGCTAAGGGTGTTGTGTAGTGATACACAGAACTGTTGGGTGAAGCGGTCATAGCCATGATTTATAGTGAATAAAACAAAGCTATTGACCAATCAGAATCAAGGACAGGAACTAACCGTTTTATAAATTTTATATAGGGGAGAGCGGGGTAAGTTGTCACACTTTTAACACTGTCTAACATTTACTGAGCACCATACATCACAATGGTATAAATGTCATACCAAATGAAAGAATGAAGTCTTCTTGGGCACATATGTTGTATTCATTACATTTTCATATCTTATCTCATTATGGAGTAGTACTGTTGAATAGAGAATGTGCACTTGTGACAATATGCCCCATCGGCGGGTAAGTTGTCACACTAGATTATCTAAAAATAAGAACAAAACTACTTAATTGTGATTTATTGATTTAAATTTTTAAATTCAAACCATAAAAAATCATGCCTAGAGAATTTGGAAAAACAATTATTTCAATCCAAACAATACACATTTCAATCAAAACACAATAAGTGGCAAGACCACTTTACTTTGAACTTTAAACTCAAACTTTCTCTGGCTTGCACATAGATCCGTGATAACTGAATGGAATACTGCAGATAACTCGCTTAACTTAACATGTTTAATCTCTGAACATAGCTGACTTATGTTGAACCTCTTTTTTGAGCATGTTCTAAGTGTTTATTTGCACTGACATGTGTGCTAATGTTGGCTAAACTCAAGGTGAGCTCAACATAGCACGTCAGCTAAAGTATCAAAAGACACGTCATTGTCTCCTCTGTTGTGAAAAATAATAATTTTTAACATTCATATCTAACAAAGTTGTATTGCATAAAATGTAAAGTGCAAATTTTTTACTTTTTAAGCCAAAAAATAAGAAAATTGTGCTAACTTCAGATTAGAGCGATCTTGACCACATGTGACCAGGAAGTTGACTGGAAGTCAAACAAAGTGGCTATTTGATTTTTGAGATAGAGTCTCTAGTTTTGGAGTTATGAAGATATGTGACAACTTACCCCACTCTCCCCTATATATATATATATATATACAGTACAGTCCAAAAGTTTTGAACCACTCAGATTTTTAATGTTTTTAAAAGAATTTTCGTCTGCTCACCAAGGCTACATTTATTTAATTAAAAATACAGTAAAAACAGTAATATTATGAAATATTATTACAATTTAAAATAACTGTTTTCTATTTGAATATATTTCACAAAGTAATTTATTCCTGTAATGGCAAAG
The DNA here is from genome assembly GCF_024489055.1 of Chanodichthys erythropterus. Lineage (NCBI taxonomy): Eukaryota > Metazoa > Chordata > Actinopteri > Cypriniformes > Xenocyprididae > Chanodichthys > Chanodichthys erythropterus. The sequence continues at coordinate 29,078,496 of NC_090226.1, forward strand.
CTGAATTTTCAGCATCATTACTCCAGTCTTCAGTGTCACATGATCCTTCAGAAATCATTCTAATATGCTGATCTGCTGCTCAAGAAACATTTAATGTGTACAATTGTACAAAATATTTGTGTACAATATTTTTTTCAGGATTATTTGATGAATAGAAAGTTCAAAAGAACAGTGTTTATCTGAAATCTAATCTTTTGTAACATTATAAATGTCTTTACTGTCACTTTTGATTGATTTAATGCATCCTTGCTGAATAAAAGTATTCATTTCTTTCATTTCTTTAATTTCTTTTAAAAAAAATTCTTACTGACCCCAAACTTTTGAACGGTAGTGTATAATGCTACAGAAGCTTTGTATTTCAGATAAATGCTGTTCTTTTGAACTTTCTATTCATCAAGGAATCCTGAAAAAAAAAGTACAAAACTGTTTTCAACATTGAAAATAATCATAAATGTTTGAGCAGCAAATCAGCATATTAGAATGATTTCTGAAGGATCATGTGACACTGAAGACTGGAGTAACGATGCTGAAAATTCAGCTTTGCATCACAGGAATAAATTACTTTGTCAAATATATTTAAATAGTACACAGTTATTTAAAATTGTAATAATATTTCACAATATTACTGTTTTTTACTGTATTTTTAATTAAATAAATGTAGCCTTGGTGAGCAGACGAAACTTCTTTTAAAAACATTAAAAATCTTAGTGGTTCCAAACTTTTGGACTGTACTGTACTGTATATATATATATATATATATATATATATATATATATATATATATATATATACATATAATTTAATTTTGGAACGTTTCACTAAGTGCAAACTTAAAAAAAAAAAAAAAAAAAAAAAAAAAAAAAAAAGCAACTTCTTCAACCTGTTTCAACAACATTATAAAGTCATAATAGACATTATAGTAACATTATAGTAAGTTATAAAGTCTGAGTGGAACCCTAAATGAAATTCTGGAAAATTCAAATACTTCAACACTCTTAAAAATAAGGAAACTGTATTTAAAGTTACACACTAAAACGTTTAAAGCTAATAAAGTCGATCCTTTAGGACTTGAATGACTTTTGTTGTCTTTTTCTTTACAGTAATCCTAGGATGCAGTTAAATGAAGAATCCCCCATACAGTAGACAAGCTATTCTGTGATTAAAACTTCAGACCTGGAAACCACAGGACCAGGCCGCGGTCCAGCAGCTCTTTGGTCTGCGGGTGTGTGATGCTGCGGAGGCTGGCGGTGCGAGCTGCGGGGAAACCTCGGGTCAGACTGCGGACAGCGTGTGCTGATGCCGGACCACTGACCCGAACCACCGCCACCCCACACCTGCCCTGACCCGACGACAAGGCGAAGATAGTGTCATCCTCCGACCCGACAGAACACAAGAGCCTTCTGACTGAAAGAGATCTGCCAAAGACAAACCAGTCATGTTTACTATGCCTTAAAGAAAGCTTTATGACAGCGGCACTTCTTCTCCAGCTACTAAAAAAGTGCATGTTAATGAACTCTATGACCTGATATACGGGTTTAGTGTATCAATAGCCCGCCTGGATCATTGTTTACCACTTCTAATGTCGCTCCACGTGAGTTTAAGACAGTTATCCAGGCTGTTAGTTATTAATCCCGCAAATTTCATTGGTCCGCGTCGCTATACGTACGAGCAAAGATGCTTGCCATTCGCCAGCTTCACTGTCAATCAAATAAAAGTCTCTCCCCTTTGTGCGCCCTACAATTCTCTCCGTGTGACACTAGTGACTGAAAGATCTAAACTACTCAGACTTTTTTTGATATATCTATTATATTGTTAAATTCACTTTCATATATCATATATTCAATATAATCCAAGAAGTCTCAGCAATGTCTTTGAGGGTGATATATTATAATTAATTTAAAATTATATTTATCTACTATGTTTGTAGGCTAGTTTTTATAACCTATTATTAAAATATTAGTTCAATCAGGAATAGTTCACTATTATGTTTTATTGAACAGAAAATGAGAAGTGTTTGTTGATGCTACCATACTGTAATAGGAGGTAATATGAGTTACCAGGGACTTAAAAATTTGTGATTTATTTAATGCAACATTTTCTAATTCCTGTCTAATTATTATACATGTAGTTTTAAGACTACACTCAAGACTTGTATTAAATATTTGTACACTTCAAAATACATTTGTCAAATAGCAGAACTATTTAAACAAACGCCAAATTTTGATATTTAAAAAAAGTTTATACCCATAGTTCAAACGACCAAAAGTGCAGCTTCCACAGTGTGTACCTTCTGGCTTACTTATTTATTTATTATTATTATTATTATTAAGTAATGAGGTTGATGAGTAAGCAAAAAATGGTTATTGCTGGTTTAATGTCAGCTGAGGTCATTGCTTTCGCAAGCAATAAGGCAAGACTATGTCTAGAAACCTCTGGTTAAGCTGTTTCATCTAATGATCAAATCCTTAATACTTATATATATATATATATATATATCACATTAACATCTTTTTCATCACAATGCAGAGTACATATCATTTAGTACAATCCGATTCAAATGTTAATGAGAATATTTGAAAATGTGGTGGGAAGTTCACAGATAACATATGCTTAGATCACATGTGTTTTATTATCATTTACTTTTTTTTTTTTTTTTTTTTTGAATATCTTACATTATAAAAAGGTTTAAATGCAGAACTGTATTTAAACTAAATTTGGTCAATAATATAAATCACAATTACATCTTTGGGCAGTACATATCTTGAGTCTGGAGAAACCGATACATGCCTTGTGCTCTTTTGTTCAGTGAGAGGTAAAATAGATCACCTTAGTTTAGCCATACTGAAATATTCAGCTGGGAAGATATTTTTTGCATTAATTAATAAATAATACCCTTCTTCATCCTTTCGGACAGGCTGTCTCATTTTTTAGTTCCACAGAAATGCAGAGGAAGAAATATAACCATTTTAATCATTGAAATGAACATTCATGCATGCGAGGATTAAGTTATTATAATCAAGGATGGAATTAAGAGCAGTTATATTTTAAATAATGGTTAGATGGATACCTAAATACTTTTGGAAGTTGTTAAATATTTTAAACAACATTTGCAATTATTTTATAATCATTATGAATGCATTTTTAATGAGCTAATATTAAATGAGAGACTATTTAATACTTGTACTAAATTGGATTTGGACTATTTAAAACCGAAATATGTTGCCATATACATTTATATATATATATATATATATATATATATATATATATATATATATATATATATATATATATATATATATATATATATATATATATATATATATATATATCAACTTGGTGTTAATAATATTATATAATATTATATATTATATAATTAATAATAATATTATATTTATTAATATTATGATTTGCTCTCAGTTATTTATTAAAATAACTAATGCAGGTTCCAGTTGAAAAAACTAAATGGTGTAGAAACAATTTCCATTCAGAAATTGCAAGTAAATTTCAAAGTGAAATTTTGAATTAGAAAGACTGAAATAGCTTAGTATTTTCTTGTAAAGTACTTTAAAATCATCTTTACAGTTTAGTCTTGAAGTTATAAAATATGGTGATAATATATTGCACAGATAGCATTCAAGTCAGCCAATTTCTTTAAAAACCTTCAGCCCAAAAGAATGATAGAGTTTTGACATTCTAAATGCTGAGGTTTGAGAACAAATCAATAGTCCACATCAACACACTCATGCTGAGGTCAGCCAGCTAATGCATGTCTCATGAGAAGGTGGCAGTAGCCTGTCTCTGAGAGTATTTGAAAGCATAGACAGACAGAAAGAGGCGGTGTATATCTTCTCTTCTTTGTCCCTCCTCTCCTCCTCCACCATAGTAGTCTACTCCTCACGCCGCAGTCAGTCTCTCCTCGCATCCCGCTGCAAACAGGATGACTCACAACAACCTTCACTTCACCCTCACCTTCATTTAACCCAGCCGGTGTGTATCCACACACACTGCGCACCATTTCTGCATCATTTCCCCGCTGAAACAGCAGCAGCATGATGCCCGACACGGCGGCGGCCGCTGCTGCATCATCGGCGAGCAACATCAGCAGCAGCAGCAGCGACAGCGAGAGCTCGCGGCACAGACACCGAGCGCAGGGAGACGCGGAGCGGCCAGAGCAGCAGCAGCAGCACAGCGCTGCCACTCAGTCCACATCAGCGGGCGTTTTGGGTGAGTATGGAAGGTCCGGAGAGGGCGAATATGGACGGGACAGGTGGATGTGACGGGAGAGGAAAGCTGGCATAAGGGACACACGGCATATCCTTAGGGCAGAATAAACAATGCGGCGCTTTGTTATGCTGTCTGCCCCTTATGTCCATTATTCTGCCCCGATACATACAACTGTCCCTGCTGATATATGTGTGGCCTATAGAAGGTCATGCGGCAGCATCACTTCGAATGCGAGACTCGAGCTTTAGTCAACATAATGTGGGCCGTGATACTTTTTTGCGCTCGATTAGTCCATTTTTACGGGCCTTTGAGCAGGTTCAAGTTGTCTGAGGCGATTTTATATCTCTGTTTTGAAACGTTGCTGTTTTGGGATTTGTTGATGCTTGGACGGCCTTCTTATTGTGGCTTATTGTGAACCATTATACAACAGTTAGTCGAATCTCTTTGGATGAACGCATTTCCAATAGTGCTGATATTTAGCACTAAATATCAGTCAACTGCTATCACTCCCCAGTAATGTTATTATCCCTGTTTATATCTTTTGAATGCGTGCAAATGATGTGAAATGTAGAGCGGAATATTTGAAAGTAGAATCGTAATAAATCGATTTGATTAATTTCATAATTAGTTTTACTAATAAATAATAACCATAACTTAAGTCATTAATCTTTCGAACGTTTTATTCAAACATTTCCTCATTAAAATAGGCTTACTTGCTTTTCAAATTTACAACATAAAAAATATATGTCGCTGTACACGTGAGTAGCACAACGCATACCTCAGGGATGACGTAGACAAATCCCGGAAGCGAGTTAGCATTTTAGGACTTCTGGTTCTATCGCACTAAAATATGTTTTTGCTAAATCGCCTGAAATAAGGTCTATGGTTAACAAAGCCTCTAAATATTTTCACGTTTCGATCTATGACATAAAACACACCAGTTATAACCCGCTTGTGATTTTTTTAACCTTTATTGTGTCTTTAAAATGGCGGTTGCTAACAAGTTGCTAAAAGGGACTACTTTCTTTGGCGTGGACTTTAGACGTCATCTTGACAAACAAGACATTTGGACAGCATTTCTCATGAAAAAGTGGATAAGTATTCATTAACAGCACAGATCACAATCAGTGAGCATGTTTTTAAATAAAGTTGTTTTTTAAATAAAGTTTGACGAAGCTTGATGTTGATCTGCGACCATGGTGTGCTGTAGTCCGTTTATAGCCTACTGTTAGCTTTTTATATGTGACAACTTTATGTAGGCTTCAGTTGTGTTAACTTGTAAAGATTATCTTGATAGAAAAAACGTGTAAGTGTCACAACCCTTTGTTAAACGCAGTGTTTATTTTTTGCGATTTTACAAAAGTCTATGGGAAAAATGCTTAGGCTTTCAATCGAGGGAACCCATGCGCCGCTAACTTCTGGGTCGGCCTACGAAAACACGTCATCCCTGAGGTACTCTATAGTAAGACGGCGTTCTGACGTAGAACATGGAAGCGCTGCACTGCATGTACAACGTAAACAGTAAAAGAGAATGACAGGGAAGAGTAGCCTATAAAGTCGTTATTTTTGTTTTGTTTTTGTGCACAAAAACTCTCGTCACTTCATAAAATTGGTTGGGCCTTGAAAGTGGTAATTAAATTGCTGTCTATGGAAGGGTCAGAGATAGCGCGGGACAATATGACCTAAAATCAAAATCTTGATTAATTGAGCATTTTACCTCGATTGATACCTCGATTTACCTCGAATGAGAACATTTTTATTTTTGCTTTGTTTTTTTCGCTTTGTTCACTGACAAGTTTTGTACTGTAAATATGTTTGACCATTGAAGGTGGGATATTTTTTTCCTAATGAAAGAGTGCTGTCATAACAGCTCAATTTCCACAATTATTTTATCTATGGTTCATAACATTTCTTACAGATTTCTGCTTGTTGTAAATCAGACACAGATTAATTAGCACAGTAACAGTACATTTATTTGAATGCATTAATGTGAGAGCGCTTGCTTTACCGTCTCTCTATTAGTTGTGAAGCTGTGGGTTGTAAGTAGTTACTTCAAAAGTAGAAAAATATATGCTATTACTTAGTTTCTAAGCTACTTTAGAGATAAATCACAGGACACTGTGTTCCTCTCTGTGCACAATCTTCACGTGATGTGCAGCTACTGTCTGTATGAGTGTTTGTGTGCCACAATGCATCAGCACGGTAGCTCAATATAACAATGTATATCCAATGGTCTAAAATCGCTTGATTGTCCAAACTGGCAAGCCTTAAAACACCTACAATTGACAAAGTTTAGTGAAGACGCAAGTGAAAGTGATCTGGCTTCAGGGTTCACATGTTGTCAGAGACACAACATGGCTCAGCTCTCTTGTTTCAGAGAAAAACACTTGTTTTCCATATTGTTGTTCTTGAATGGTGTAAAATCACTTGAATGTTCAAACAGGCAAGCCTTCAGATAATTGACATACTTCCATGAGGACACAAGCGAAAGTGATCTCACTTCTGGGCTCGCGAGCCGTCTGTGTGTGTTGACTCGGTGCCTCCATGTTGCTTCCATGCCACTGACTGAACGGGGCGGAGTCACATGACTACACACGCGGTAGTATGTTTTTAAGGGGAAAGTATTAACAGGATTAAACAAACAAAATAACGGACATGGGAAAATGACGTCGGTTAGAGGTTCTGAATTTCGTTTTCGATTAATCGCCCAGCCCTAGTCAGAGACCTCTTGGGATTTCATCAAAAATATCTTAATTTGTATTCCAAAGATAAACAAAGGTCTTACAGGTTTGGAATGACATGAGGGTGAGTAATTAATGACTGAATTTTCATTTTTGGGTAAACTAACCCTTGAAAAAGCACAAAATATGGGACTGGCATTTGTATTCTTATTGTGTTGTGAAAATGATAGTTATTATGAATGTGTTGTGTATAACTTGCATTAGTGGCTTATTGTAGCGATAAAGATAATGAGAGTGACTCATTAATGGATTCATTTTTTTTAAATTGATGATGATGCAACGTCCCAGTAATTTTATAAACATAAAAGGCAGCAAAGTTGTGTTATTTTTTTTTTTCTGAATTATGTTCAGCAGGTTTTTCCCACTAGCGAAGAAATCAAACACCAGGAGTGGATGAGCCTTTTTTCTTACATGCGAAGCTTGATGCTTTGGCTACTTTTTGAACTTTGCTTGTTGTCAGTCTGTCAGTCGTCTGCTCATTTGTTAAACCAGTAGTTGATGACTTAATGGTTTGTGTATGGATGAGTCATTGAATCATTCACCAATGTGTTCAAAAGGATTGATTCAGGAACAGAAACATCATTACGGTCACTACCCTAAGTACTTGGTACTTTAAGTTTGTTTGGTAGTTTTGTTTCTTTGGTACTTTAAGTTGATTCTGCTTTTGCTTCATTTGGATCTATTGCGCCCTTCATGTGGAGTTAGATAATAAGGACATCAGTAGTGGGGCAGACAGAACTCCATTTAACTGAACCATTAGCACTCACATGATGTCACTGCCTCAGTTGTTATTTCATAAGCTAAACAAAGGGCCAGCTTGATAAAGGATGCCAGTTTTGGCAGTTTTGGTTCTGGTATCTATTTTATTGTGTTTATTTATAAGAGAGATCTGTTACTGTTGTAAACGGGTGACGTCGACCCAAATCTCTTACAGTAGTAAAACGGTTGTTAAAGCTGACATTGTTTTAGTCGGTGTGTTGGAGCTTGGCAGTGACTAATGAGGTTCTATTTTTGTGACGTTACAAAACAGTTACATGATTATTTTTCAGCCTGAAGAATACCAAACATAGGTTCAGGCTATTGCTTTTGTTGTAAATTCATGGCAAACCTAAGCAAATCAATTTTGAGATTACTTGTTTCCTCGCTGTAGGACTGTAAGTTTACAGCTGTCTTTAACAGCTAATGATCTCATGTTTCAACTCCAATGTTTCCAAATGACAGACAGACATTTCGAGATGACTCTCAGGACTCAAGATGAGTTTTCGCTCCTTCAACATCTCATAATAACAGCTGTTGTTATAGCTATGGAAGTGTGTTCCTCCTCACACTGATAAACAAATGAAGACTTCAGATTCAAAAGCCTCTAAGTCTGAAATTTTCTTCTAAAATGATCCTTTTTTTTTGATTGTGTGTTTAGATTCAGTAATTTCACAATTAATAGGTCCTTTTCATTGCCATTAAAGTGAAATAACTGAACATAAACGTGAGCTTGATTAAAATGCTCATTTTAGAAGAAAATTTCAGATGGCACTGACACAAAAAAAACAACACACACAAAAAACTTTTACCAACCCCATACCGAACTTTGCATGGTATATATACATTAGGGGTGTAACGGTACACAAACATGATGGTTTGGTACGTATCTTGGTATTGAAGTCAAGGTTCGGTATGGGTTCGGTACAGCAGGGGGAGAAAACCAAACATAAAATTGCTTCTTTTTCTTCTTTTTTTATTAAACAATGGTTTATTGAACAAATTGTGTCTCTCTTTTTAAATAAATTCAATTATAATAAATTTTCTTAAAGGTGCCATCGAACGTTTTTTTACAAGATGTAATATAAGTTTAAGGTGTCCCCTGAATGTGTCTGTGAAGTTTCAGCTCAAAATACCCCATAGATTTTTTTTTCATTAATTTTGGGGCACCGATTCATGCTGCGGCCCCAATTCCTCACGCTCCCCGCCCACGGAGCTCGCGCTTGCCTTAAACAGCATAAACAGCATAAAGTTCACACAGCTAATATAACCCTCAAAATGGATCTTTACAAAGTGTTCGTCATGCAGCATGTCTAATCGCATAAGTACAGTATTTTTTTGGATGTTTACATTTGATTCTGAATGAATTTGATAGTTCTCCGTGGCTAAACCTAACATTACACACTGTTGGAGAGATTTATAAAGAATGAAGTTGTGTTTATGAATTATACAGACTGCAAGTGTTTAAAAATGAAAAAAGCGATGGCTCTTGTCTCCGTGAATTTAGTAATAAACAATGGTAACTTTAACCACATTTAACAGTACATTAGCAACATGCTAACGAAACATTTAGAAAGACAATTTACAAATATCACTAAAAATAACATGATATCATGGATAATGTCAGTTATTATTGCTCCATCTGCCATTTTTCGCTGTTGTCCTTGCTTGCTTACCTAGTCTGATGATTCAGCTGTGCATATATCCAGATGTTAATACTGGCTGCCCCTGTGTAATGCCTTGAACATGGGCTGGCATATGCAAATATTGGGGGCGTACATAATATTAATGATCCCGACTGTTACCTAACAGTTGGTGTTATGTTGAGATTCGCCTGTTCTTTAGAGGTCTTTTAAACAAATGAGATTTACATAAGAAGGAAGAAACAATGGAGTTTGAGACTCACAGTATGTAAATTCCTGAACTCTTGTTATTTAACTATGCCAAGATAAATTCAATTTTTAATTCTAGGGCACCTTTAATGTTAAAAAAAACAATCTATCTCTGCTTATGCTGTAAACAGTAAAATGGAGAAGGGAGCCCTTTCTTGCACATTATATAATATTAAAGGTTACAGTTAAGAACAGAGCTCAAACTATTTTGAGTTTGACTATTTAATTTTAGATATAATAATCAACACTCAAATAAAAACATGTAAATTGCACATAAGACAGGTTTTGCATTACCTTCTAAATCTAATTATAAAATTATTGCTCCAATTCATTTTTGAAATATAATCATTTACGCAGTTACGCATAACTTGTTTTCATGTCAAATTTATATAAACTTAATATTAGACATTTCCAACAGTTAAAGTAAATATAATGTTTATATAAGCTAATATAGTGCATATATTTAATGAAATGCTCCCTCTAGAGTTAATTTCTCTAGTGAACTAACATGCTGTGGACACTTAATGACTTGCCTGAGGTAAATGTAATGCTGCGTGAGATATTATTCTCAAGCTGTTTTATTGATGTCTTTCCGCAGTTGAAACACTGGTTGAGAGACTACACTCATATCTAGATCGTCCGTTCATCTTCTTCTGTGCTTTTTGATGTTGTGGCGGTTAGCAAACAGCGTTGCATTACCATGCGCCCCCTTCTGGATTGGAGTGTGGATCATGTGTGACTGACTGTATTTGTCACTGACTGACTGCATAAACTGAACCATGGCGTCCATACCGTATGGTTCGGGATGAATACATGTACACCCCTACTATACATACATATTTACATTCATACATATATTTTTAACTGACGCTGATGTTCCATTGACGATGACAACATGGCGGATGTAGTATGGATTTCATTTTCTTTTCTTTTTTAATAGAGATTGTGATTATCCCAACTAAACAAAACAGTTTATTTAAAATATTTAATTCGATTTTTTCATCAGATTGAATGAATGATTCAATGACTCACTCATAAAGACTTCACTTGTTTCTGAATAAATAAGCGTTTTTGAAGGAAACTCTTCAATGAATGATTCAATGACTGGTGGAATGTCAAATAGCAAAAATATGTTTAACATCTGTGCGAAAGACTGTGAATGAATTTCATTGCAACTGCTTGTTTCGTATTTCCTTCTCTACATACTAAAGACCTGACTTTCAGATATATTTGATGATACTGGTTATTAAAGTCTATAAATCAAGTACTGTGGGAAGTGCCAAAGCTTGTATTCAAATTCCAGCCCATTCAGTCATTCATAATTTCTCCTTTCCTTCACAATACCCCATTCATTTGAGTAGATAACTATCTGCTTCACAGGAATTGCTTTGTGGAGGGACTAGGCTATATATTCTCAGTTGCACATGAAAGACTTGCTGTTAATACATGGCTTGCTGATACATTGGAAATATGTTCTTCAGATTGTGATGTTTAATATATCACCTTAGTCATTTCAGAATGCAGATTTAACAAATATTTTTGCTTCCTCTAGTAGTTATTGTTGTCCACAAGCCTGACTCCATTCCTGACCACGCAGTAAATTCTTCAATGGCTTTGTTCAAATGATTTAGTAATTACCAGACTTTTTGGCTCATCGGCAGTATGAATTATTGCTGTTTTGCAGTACTTTCATTTTCAGAACCCTTTTATTTTGGAATAATTGTTTGTAGCACTCCATAATGTCTTGCCTTGATGACCTCTCTGATAGGAGAAGTGCACTTACAGTGATAAATCACTGTAGCTTTTGAAAAGAATCCAAAAATTGTATTGCTTATTATTTGTGGAGCATTCTCTCTGCATGTCCAAAGCACGCTATCTGCCATCATGTTTCTCACTGATGTGTTGCATTATGTCAGCATGGTATCACGCCTGCATTAGGCTTTACACACTGGGTAAAAATAAAGCTGAGAGTTCTAGGAAAACAAGCCAGTGAGCGATGACTGATGATTGGCCAGATCACAGGTGTCTACTTTTGACATGTGTTATAAGTGAGATGCTGCTGCTGTAGGGTTTGGATGCAATCAAGACGCTCGATCATGTTTTAGGCACTGTAAAACCTTCCCCCGTACCCTTTTTGCTACACTGCCTTACTCCAGGCAATTAATGCCATCTGTTTTGACTTTCTTTGTGTGTATTACAGTGGGAAAGAAAAAGAATATATACATATTTTTAGGGCTGCAACTAACGGTTATTTTGATAATCGATTAGTTGGTCGATTATTTTTTCGATTAATCGGATGAAATTTTTATTTTATTTTATTGACAAAAAAACACACTATTGCACATCCTGCCCAATGTACTTCAAACAAATGTGCCAACTGAATGCTATGAAAACATACAGTCATTTATTACACTACCTGTCATAATAAATAGAGAACACAAATATTTTAGGAATCTATCAAAAACTAAAAGTGGTATTCCCATTTATTAGGAAAATAACAAACTGAAACAACTAAATAGTTTTTTAAATAATATTCACACATAATATCCAAAAAAACTTAGTAGTTTATATTGACTGTATGGCATCTGAAAAAAAACAACCTCTTACTGTAATTTCTTTATCCTGTAAATAAGCTATAAGAAACGTCTTACATTTATTTTCAATTAGTTCTCCCTTTACAGTTACTACTGTTATAAAATACTTGAATGACATGTTGACTTTTAAATCTAAATTTGACTTTAAACAACAGATATTTCAGCAAAATGAATATTTTTGCGCTGAATATTAATAGTCTCCCTCTCTCCCGCGTTCCATCAGTCTGACGTGGGTGTGCGCGCCGTCGCTTATTCAGTAAAGTTTGAAGTTTAACGCAGACTGTAAGTCTTCCGTGCACGGTGGGCGGAACCAACTAATCGATAATGAGAATAGAATCGTTGTCGATGATTTTCATTAAAGATTATTATCGATTTTATCGAATAGTTGTTGCAGCCCTACATATTTTTACTAAAATATTTATGTGACGAGCAGGGCGGGCGAGAGCCGTGAGGGAACGGCGTGAGGCCGGTGACGCGAGTGATAATGAGCGTCACCTGCGAGGCGTGCCGGCCTCGAGTCTCTCACGGAGGAGCTCCGGAGGCATAAAAGGAGGAGCGACTACAATGAAAGACGAGAGAGGACCAGGCCTGGACTTCTCTCGTCTTTCATTGTAGTCGCTCCTCCTTTTATGCCTCCGGAGCTCCTCCGTGAGAGACTCGAGGCCGGCACGCCTCGCAGGTGACGCTCATTATCACTCGCGTCACCGGCCTCACGCCGTTCCCTCACGGCTCTCGCCCGCCCTGCTCGTCACAATTTAACACTGATATTATGACAATTATACGCTCATTGAACAATTAAAATGTCTTTGTAACTTTAAGAGATAGTTCACCCATAAAAAGTCATAATTACTCACAAACCTGATTGACTCTCTTCTGTGGAAAGTAAAAGAAGATATTTAGATATTTGACTGTTGACTTCCATTTTATGGACCAAAAATCACAGAGACATTTCCCAAAATATATTCTTTTATGTTCCACAGAAGAAAGAAAGTCATACAGGTTTGGAACCACATGACAGTAAGTAAATCATGACAGTTTCATTCTCTCATATCTTTACCGAATACACAGCATTAACAATATCAGGGTAACACAAATTATCGCACAATAATGTAATCATTAACATAAACATCTTGATGTATATAACAATCTATTTTAAAGGTGCCCTAGATTCAAAAATTGAATTTACCTCGGCATAGTTGAATAACAAGAGTTCAGTACATGGAAATGACATACAGTGAGTCTCAAACTCCATTGTTTCCTCCTTCTTAAGTAAATCTCATTTGTTTAAAAGACCTCCGAAGAACAGGTGAATCTCAACATAACACCGACTGTTACGTAACAGTCGGGGTGTACGCCCCCAATATTTGCATATGCCAGCCCATGTTCCCAACATTATGAAAGGCATTAGACAAGGGCAGAACGTCTGGATCTGTGCAGAGCTGAATCAACAGACTAGGTAAGCAAGCAAGCAAAAATGGCAGATTGAGCAATAATAACTGACATGATCCATGATATAATGATATTTTTAGTGATATTTGTAAATTGTCTTTCTAAATGTTTCGTTAGCATGTTGCTAATACTGTTAAATGTGGTTAAAGTTACCATCGTTTCTTACTGTATTCACGGAGACAAGAGCCGTCGCTATTTTCATTTTTAAACACTTGCAGTCTGTATAATTCATAAACACAACTTCATTCTTTATAAATCACTCCAACAGTGTAGCATTAGCCGTTAGCCATGGAGCACTATCAATCTCATTCAGAATCAATGTAAACATCAAAATAAACACTGTACTTATGCGATTAGACATGCTGCATGACGAACACTTTGTAAAGATCCATTTGAGGGTTATATTAGCTGTTTGAACTTTTTAATGTTGTTTAAAGCAAGCGCGAGCTTTTGGGGCGTGGAGCATGAGATTTAAAGGGCCACACACCCTGAATCGGCTCATTTCTAATTATGCCCCAAAATAGGCAGTTAAAAAAATGAATTAAAAAAAATCTATGGGGTATTTTGAGCTGAAACTTCACAGACACATTCAGGGGACACCCTAGACTTATATTACATCTTTTTAAAAAAAGTTCTAGGGCATCTTTAATATCTAATCCAGCAGTGATGCATAATGCAGGGAATTTAGGAATGTCAGAAATTTTATTAGTATTAATATTTCACTGTATAACTATGGCTACGTTCAGAATTTCTTTTCTTTTTTTCTTTTTTTTGCTCATATCCGACAGAGATCTGTTTTTTCCTATCAAAGTAAACAGCACAAACCACATGGAATCTGATCTGAAGGCCACCTCCATATGTGGTCCTAAATCAGATACATGTCTGAGGTTTTGCAACGCAACCTCAGTCTGAACAGTCGGAATTCATGTGACTATGTCAATCTAGATCAACATTCGTCAAAATTCTGCACTGATGGGAGTCACTCCAAAGTTTTTACATACCAGTAGTTTTTTGAATATGGAAAATGGCAGTGAAGTTAGTCAGTGGAGGGATGGTGAGATCTTATACTTATAAGTATTATCACTGTAAAAAAAATCCCCATAAAATTTACTGTAAAAAAAAACAGAAGCTGTGGTTGCCAGAACTTTACTGTAACAAATACGGTAACAAAAAATCAGTTAAATTTACTGTAAAAAACGTATTTCATTAACTGATATAATGTTATTTTACCAACCTATTGAAGTACTAATATTTGTTTTGTACCTTTGTAATATACTGACATCCACCAAACAGAGGTGATGAGAGTCATATGATGAATCAAAGCTCATCACAAGCAGCTTTTCCACAAACTGAGAAGGACAATAGTAATATATAGAAGGTGCACACAGTGTCATTCACACAAACACTAAACACCATCATGGTAACACACATGACATTTTAAAAATGCAATTAACATTAATTTAAACAACATTAGATGTAACATAAAACCCTAATGTACATAACTGAATAGAAAAAACTAAGAAGAAAGAGTTATTTCAACGAAAATACATCAAATGTGGGAGTGTCAATTTACGTTTTTTTACTGTAAATTATACAATGACTTGTTGTTTTTCACTTCCAAAAATGTAAATTTAATGGCATTTTACTGTAAAATTACATTAAATGTAGCATTAAATCTATTACAGTTATTCGCTGTATATAGTATGGAAACTTTCTGTAAACCAATTAACTGTTTTTCACCGTAGCATTTTTACAGTCTTTTACCGTTAAAATCACGGTCATTTTTTACAGCTCTACACAAGCAAAACTTAAGGAAAAAATGTACGAAACAATTGTGCTCTCTTTTTCCTCTTCCTCAACTGCTTCCTCCTTATTACCTGCACACAAATTAGCTGGCTTCCGAATCACATAACCTTATAAATGAACACGTAAATGCTGACTTCAGTAACTTCCGTGTTTACTTCCGTATAATTCCGTGCTGCGTGCCGTCTGTCAGGTATATGCTTTGGTTCTGTTTAGTTTCCGTGTGTTTTAGTTTGGTTCTCCCTGTTTACTGTTCTTGATCCTTGTTTGTTTACTGATTCCCTTCACCTGTTGTTCCTTGAGTTACCTCATTACTCCCTAGCTGTGTCCTAATTGAGGCTGTATCCTTCGAAAGCCACGAAGGTCGGACCGAGCGTTGTTAAATGGGACGGTCTAGCCTACGGAGGATTGTTCTTGTCACCTATAGACCTTATGTACCAGAGAAACAAGTGCGCCGCCATCTTTAGAATATTATCTTTGAACTTCTGTTTTTGCGGTTGGATTTACCTGTTGTAGAGTTAATGAAAGTTATCATGAGCATTGTTATGTTTAAAGCAGATGTCTTAACAAATGTCAGTAGACCAGGAAGATTTTAAAGGTGCCCTAGAATGCTTTTTCACAAGATGTAATATAAGTCTAAGGTGTCCCCTGAATGTGTCTTTGAAGTTTCAGCTCAAAATATCCCATAGATTTTTTTTTTTTAATTAATTTTTGTAACTGCCTGTTTTGGGGCATCATTAAATATGCGCCGATTCAGGCTGCTTCCCCTTTAAATCCTTGCGCGTCCCGCCCCCGAGCTCGTAGACTCTAATACATTGTATAAACAAAGTTCACACTGCTAATATAACCCTCAAAATGGATATTCACAAAGTGTTCGTCATGCATGCTGCATGCATGCATCAGATCATGCAAGTACAGTATTTATTTGGATGTTTACATTTGATTCTGAATGAGTTTGAGGCTATGCTCCATGGTTAAGGGGCTAAAGCTAACATTACACACTGTTGGAGAGATTTATAAAGAATGAAGTTGTGTTTTTGAATTATACAGACTGCAAGCGTTTAAAAATGAAAATAGTGACGGCTCTCTTGTCTCCGTGAATACAGTAATAAACGATGGTAACTTTAACCACATTTAAGAGTACATTAGCAACATGCTAACAAACATTTAGAAAGACAATTTACAAATATCACTAAAAATATCATGTTATAATGGATCATGTCAGTTATTATTGCTCCATCTGCCATTTTTCGCTATTGTTCTTGCTTGCTTACCTAGTCTGATGATTCAGCTGTGCACAGATTCAGATGTTAATACTGGCTGCCCTTGTGTAATTCCTTGAACATGGACTGGCATATGCAAATATTGGGGGCGTACATATTAATGATCCCGACTGTTACGTAACAGTCGGTGTTATGTTGAGATTCGCCTGTTCTTCGGAGGTCTTTTAAACAAATCAAATTTACATAAGAAGGAGGAAACAATAGTGTTTGAGACTGACTGTATGTCATTTCCATGTACTGAACTCTTGTTATTCAACTATGCCAAGATAAATTAAATTTTCAATTCTATGGCACCTTTAAAACGAGCATTTCATTCATATATACGTAAGATCGCTGTGGAAATACAAACCGGAAGTCAAAAGACAACGAGTGCAGCGCTGAAAAGGGACACGGCTACATAAGGACTAGAGCTGCCATTGATGAGTGGCAGTAACATTTGTACAGGACTTTTTTGAAAGTTATAATGAACTGTCTGCAAACAAAACAGGGTTCACAAACTGTCAAAATATGTTCAACATGGTCCATTTCTGTATATAATAAAGAAACTATATACAGTCCACCTTAGTAAGATACAAGTCAACATTTGAACCACTTTAAAGTTTTTTTAAAAATTATTTTTACATTTGTATGATTAGATATTTGAGTAAGCTGAAACCTAATACTTGTAATTCTGCAATTTCTCTCAAAAATCCTGTTGCTGGCGCGCAGTGAATTCTGGGATATGCAAGGCCGTGAAGGATCTATCTGTTGTATCTTTCAGTGCACAGGAAATGAAGGACGCATTTGGAGGCCGCATTTGAAGGAGCCTTCGTTGCAACGCTGTGACACAGTAAGCCTTCGAAGGTGCAGGCTCTGAACTGGGATGCAGCTCCTGTGTATAGCTAAATTATCTCCTGAGTTTTGTTTTTTGGATATTCCTCTCCGTCATGCGCTTACTGCTTCAGCAATGTGTTACACCGTCTTTGTTCTCGCTCTTTTGCGCATGCAGGTCAGTTCAGGATCGTGACCTGTTCACACTCCAATCTGATATTGACCACATTTAAAAATGTAATCTGAGCAATAAATCAGAATTTTGTAGTGTGAATGTATAGCCAATGTTTTTACTTACAAAACACAATTTTAAAATATATTAATAATAATAATAATTTATTATTATTTAAATCCTTGATCCTTCACGTTATGTAAAAGCTTTATGCTAGATATCAAGTGCAAATATTTAGGCTTTAGTGTTAGCACTATTTTATGATAACCTTATTTTCTTAGCAGATGATTTAGTAGGTGCTGGATAGTGAACTGAGATTGTGTTAGATTTATGTAGACTGTGTCCCACTTTCTGAAGGTCGTGCATCAGTGAGCATGAAGCCACTGTGAGCAGCTGAACATTTATAGAGTGATCACTGCCAGAAACACAACACAACTAACCAGAACCTTTTTATTTGTTTTAATGCATTTGAATCTGTCTATCCAATTTTGACTTAATTGGATGATTTGGCTATGAATTGGATCATTTTTCTAGTACCTTGGAGTATGTTGAATATGAAAATCACTGAGAGTATTTTATATACATACACTTGTGTTCAAAAGTTTGAAATCAGTAAGATTTTGTGCTGTTTTTGAAAGAAGTCACTCATAAATGTAATTTATTCCTGTGATCAAAGCTGATCATTACTCCAGTCTTCAGTGTCACACGATCCTTAGAAATCATTCTAAAATGCATAAATTATATATATCTTAATTTTTAATTATTAATATCTTAATTTCTCGTTCTCTGAGCTTAAATACGTTCATTCATATTTCTTTGTCTTATTTACTTAAAAAAAAAAAAACACAAATATTTTTCAAATCTTCTCCAAGATTACCAAGAGCACAAGACCCCAGTGGCACACATTGAGCAGACTCTCTGGTCTCTGAGGTCATTGTTCATATTCAGACACTGGCCGCTGTGCTGTCAGGGCTTCAGCACTGGAGCATTCAGTATGTCTCCTCTTCTCATGTTTCAAGGGGAGTGAGAGTGACATTTAAACTCGTCACTGTGAGAGAGAGGGAGAATGAACGGCTTGGAGTGAGTCTGTTTGTCCATAGCAACACTGCAAAGTGACTGACGTTTGTTTTCTTTTCTCTCTCCTTGTTCTGTCCCTCAGATAAGCTATTTGGAAAGCGGCTGCTGCAGGCCGGGAGACACATCATGTCCCATAAATCCTGGATGAAGACGGTGCCCACAGAGAACTGTGATGTCCTTATGACGTTTCCAGGTGCCTCAGATGTTCTTTCTTTCTTTCTTTCTTTCTTTCTTTCTTTCTTTCTTTCTTTCTTTCTTTCTTTCTTTCTTTCTTTCTTTCTTTCTTTCTTTCTTTCTTTCTTTCTTTCTTTCTTTCCTTTCTTTGTTTGCACACACTTTGTCTCATTCACTAACCATGTACAAATTTGTGTGTGAAATCTGCATATGAACGTTTTTACAAAAACATGATTCAGCCATCAATAAATTTCACGCAAAATCTAATTCTAAAATAACAAAAAAATATAAAACCACATGTACACAAAAATCACATAGTCTTATAAATGTTTTAAGATGAAATTTTACTCTATATGCAAGGGATAATTGACAATGGAGTCATCTTGTTTATACCATGGTTGCCACCTCATAAAAATTGGATGAGAAAAAATATTACAAAATCTGACAAATAAAAAGTATAACTAATAGCTAGATTTTTAGAAATAACTAGATTTTATAAAGTAACACTGTCCAACAGTGACAACAGCAGGTGAAGTTACAGCAGGAGTCTGTGTCACTCTTGCCTCCCCTGAACCCATTGAGTTTTAACAGACCCCCTAAAGCATGCGGTGGGATTGGTAGGGGGTAACTTAGAATGAATGGGTTAAAGTCACATGAGAGGAGGCAATGCCTCCATCACGCTATGAACGGATAAGATTGGTTATGATTGGTTTGTGTGATAAATCTCGCCTCTTGTTTACATGCACATTCGCGAATCGGTCTGAATGAACAAAATGTTGCCGCTAAAGGATTAGTTTTAAAAAAAAATTTTTTAAAAAAATTATATACTTTTTAACCACAAATGCTCATCTTGCACTGCTTTGTGATCCGCCACACATTACATAATCACATTGGAAAGGTCACACGTGATGTTGCACATAAAGGGTGAAAAACTCCATCTCATTTTCTCCTCCAACGTCAAAATCATTCAACATCATTGTTTTAACTATTTTGTAAAGAGCGTTTGACTTAGTCTTTGCACATTTGCATTGAAGACACTGGATCGGTACTTCCGCCTACGTCATGCGTGACCTTTTTAACGTAATTACGTCATGCGTGCTGATCGCAGAGCAATGCAAGAAGAGCATTTGTGGTTAAAAAATATATGCAGTTTAATTTAATTTTTTAAAATATGGCCAATCGTTTCACTAGATAAGACACTTGGATCATGTAGAGCTCTTTGAAGCTGCACTGAAACTGACATTTGGACCTTCAACCTGTTGAACCCCACTGAAGTTTGTTTATAAGTAAACATTTCAAGCTTTCTATAGATATATTTCTCGTGTCTGTGAGGCAAGTATACACTGAGTTTCAGTTCATTTTCATGTGCTCAAGTTCAATGAGACCGAGACGGCAGAAAGCGCATCCTGATTATTTTACAAAAGCACAAGGATTTGCTATTATTGTGAGTTTACAGAAATAAAATGCACTTTACAGTTTGCATTACTATTATCTGTATGACCAAAATGAGTATTCTGGGCCATATAATACACCCGACGCAATGCGACGCAAGGCGCAGCACAAGTGTGTTTGCTAGTTTGCGTCCGGCGCCGTTCACGTTTTCCCGTTCAGCGCCACGTCCTTAAATTAGTAAATGCATTTGCGCCATAGTGCACCCATGGGCGTGCTGGTCTAAAAAAGAGGTGTGTTCAGGCGCATTGCCGGCGCATTGCTATTTTAAGGAGCTGAAAATAGACTGCGCCATAGACCAACTCAAACCTGGTCTAAAGTCTAAAGTCAATGGCGCAATATTTTTTGGTTAGCGCGCGTTGGTAGAAACTGCGCCTCTGGGCGCGTCCACAGTGCGCGTTGACTTTGCTCATTACACACAGGGATGCGCATCACACAAACATGCCAAATATTAAAAACTAAAGGATTACAGTGTAAAAGAATATTATTGTGTAGGCTACATAAATATAAAAAAGTAATGATCAATAGTCATTGCGTGTATTAGAATTAGCCTACCTGTTTTCAATTCAGCCTATTACTACTAATAATAATGAACGAAATTGGCTAATTAATTGAACAATCGTGCCAATACACACACATATATATATTAACTGACTCATCGCCAACAAATTCCGCAATGTAAATAGCAATCCGCCATGGCGAGAGCGCATCTCGCTCTTAAAGGGAATGGGAGATGACACTCTGATTGGTTTATTGAACGTTACGCCCATTACTCATTAAGAGAATAGGGACAACCCATTTCAAAAATGCGCCCCGGCGCACGGACCGTTTTTCCGTCGTTAAAATAGCAAAAGTGGATTTGGACACGTCCTGAGTGCACCTGCGCCGTGCGCTTTACACTTTGCGTTTAGATCGTTAAAATAGGGCCCATCAAGTTAAATGCAAGTGATGTATGTGCCTCCATGTTGTGCAGTAAGTTTAAGCGGACTTGTAGAGTTGCTACTACTTAAATGTTTCAAGTGATAAGCAATTTGAGGTTGATGAATGATAGGCAAATATTTGGATTTCCTTCTATTAATGATCTGTCCCTCACAGACTGCGTGACTTCACTATATCCTGTTGAGGTTTTTTTTCTGCGACTAACCAACTAATAAAGTCTTGGTCGACCAAGGCTCTCCTACTCGGTTGGTCGAATATTAGGTGGCAGCCCTATTAATTACACAGTTAAAGGTGCAATATGTCATATTTTTGCAGTAAAATATCCAAAAACCACTAGGCCAGTGTTATATATTTTGTTCACCTGAGTACTTACAAAATCCCAAATGTTTCCAACTATTTGTAAATCGTGATAAAATTGCAATTTTAACCAAAGCTCAGGGACGTGTGAGGAGTCGCCTGTCAATTGGGTCATACCCGCGTTACCCTCGGTACCCTCGGTTTCTGGTTTTATTTTGTAGAAACCATGGAAACACCAAAGACGCTTTAATATATTACATGTTTTAATAGACAAGAGAAGAACTGTTTTGATATATTTATGGACAGAAAACAAATTACTGTTATATAGCTCAACACATTTAGTCTTATTGTTTAAATCTAATTTTCTTGATTTTTTTTGCGACTTTGTACCATGCTTTACCACGCCTCTGAGAAAACACTATTTTGTCAAGTGGCTAACATAGCATAATGAGAGACACCATCGTGATGCCACACGCCCGACCCACCCCGCTCTGCTGCGAGTCTTGAAAGTCGCCACCATAGACTGTAAAAAAAATACACACACTAATCCAAGTCTCTTCTATAGACTATAGTTAACCTAAAATCTTTGCAGGAATTGCTCTGTAAATTAAATTGAGAATATAACTAATGTATATATGCTATTTTAAATACTGTAGTCTATGCTAGAGACGTGACGCGAGTTAGTCTGTGAAAATACCGTGTCAGGCATTTGATCTTGACACTGTTAGAATCTTGTCTTTTTTTACATGTCTAACACTGTACATTTAAAACAGCCCTTATTAATGAATTATTAGTAGCCTATTGTAGTGTCTCGGGAGATCGTGCTCATTGTTACATAGCTCTGTGGCTATACTGCACTGAAGCTCCAGTTTAAGATATAAACCCAGAACTCAGCGAACGCCAATTAACTTTTGTCTGGCTAATAAATACCTTTTAAAGACAATTTTCGTTGGCCATAATGTCAAATCAATTGAAAGAATGAAGGTGATTCTGATAACACAAATTTATTAAAACACAGAAGAACAACAAAGAACAAGAAAACTTTTTCCCCCTCATGTGCAGCTACTGGAAAGACCGGATGAGTCATTAGTTGGGTTAGTAAAATAACGAAATTATAGCTTTTAAGTAGAAAATAGTAATTATGTAAAGAGATATATTAAAATAAATAGTGCACAACTCTTCTTAAGTGTACCTTTAAGCTACCTTTTTCCCCCCTCACGTGCAACCTGTTGGAAAGCCCGGATGAGTCATTAGTTGGGAAATAAAATAAATAAAGTACAATAACGAATAATAATTATATAATAAAGAAAAATTAAAATACCCCTCATAAATCTTACATATTGCACCTTTAATGTAAAAATACAAAAAAAAATTGTATTTGGTTTCTCTTTTTTGATGTAATGTTTATTTAACTAGGAGCATATGCCAATTTACATTTGATTTATATATTTAAAAAAAAAAAGAGGATGTTGCCTTCATTTCAGAACACCACTGAATAGGATGTAATGTAATCGTAATCTGAATGTAATAAAGTAGAATTCAAATTGAAAGGATGTTGCTGTTTTATCATGTGTTTCTGGCTGAATTTACATTATTTAGACTTGTGATGTAGTATTTTAAACAACATATTTGTTATGGATGTTAGTCCATAGCAAGGCATGCTAGTTTAAACCAGCCTGGACCAGCATGAAAATTCAGGATGATTTTTGCTGTATTTTTCAGCAGTGCATCTGGACATGATAAATCATGTATATTGGTCATCACAGAGACTGAGGTGTATATTTGTCTCTGTCCAGACACCACAGATGACCACACACTGCTCTGGCTTCTGAACCACATACGGCTCGGCATCCCAGAACTCATTATCCAGATCCGACATCACAAACACACCAGAATGTATGCCTTCTTCGTCACGGCCACATACGAAAAGTGAGAGGGGACGGGAAGGAAACAGCTTTTATCTCTCTTTTAGTTTCTTCTGTTATATTTATTAATGGTTTTTTGAGATGATGTACTATGATATGAGATGAGGCATGAGGTCCAAGCAGAGCTTGTTTGATGTTTATTGTCATGTTCTAATTTGAGCGACTAAAGAATGCCTGAGGGCCTCATGGGACCTCATTGCATCAACACACTACCGTTCAAAATATGGGGTCAGTAAGATTTTGGAAGAAGTCTCTTATGCTCATCAAGACTGCATTTATTTGATCAAAAATACAGTGAAAACCTTTATATTGTGTACAATTATTACAATTTAAAATTAATGTTTTCTATTTCAAAACAGTTCTGCTGCTTAAAATTTTTGTGGAAACTTTTTTAGAACACTTTTATGGATAAATAAGTTCAAAAGAATAGTATTTATCTGAATTATAAATCTTTTGTACATTATAAATGCCTTCACTTGTGATCAATTTAATGCGTCCTGAATAAAAGTGTTAATTTCTTACTGACCTCAAACTTTTGAATTGTTGAATATAGAGAAAGTTTGTTTTGGCACATTAAGATGGATATTTTTCTTTGCTTAAAGGGTTAGTTCACCCAAAAATGAAAATAATGTCATTTATTCCACACCCGTAAGACCTTCGTCCATCTTTGGAACACAAATTAAGATATTTTTGTTGAAATCCGATGGCTCTGTGAGGCTTACATAGCCAGCAATGACATTTCCTCTCTCAAGATCCATTAATGTACTAAAAACATATTTAAATCGGTTCATGTGACTACAGTGGTTCAATATTAATATTATAAAGTGACAAGAATATTTTTGGTCCAAAATAACGACTTATTTAGTGATGGCCGATTTCAAAACACTGCTTCAGGAAGATTTGGAGGGTTATGAATCTTTTGTGTCAAATCAGCGGTTCGGAGCGCCAAAGTCACATGATTTCAGCAGTTTGGCGGTTTGACACGCGATCCGAATCATGATTCGACACAAAAGATTCATAACGCTCTGAAACTTCCTGAAGCAGTGTTTTTAAATCGGTCATCACTAAATATTAAGTCGTTATTTTGTTTTTTGGCGCACCAAAAATATTCTCATCGCTTTATAATATTAATATTGAACCACTGTACTCACATGAACTGATTTAAATATGTTTTTAGTACATTTATGGATCTTGAGAGAGGAAATGTCATTGCTGGCTATGGAGGCCTCACTGAGCCATTGGATTTCAACAAAAATATCTTAATTTGTGTTCTGAAGATTAATGAAGGTCTTACGAGTGTGGGACGGCATGAGGGTGAGTAAATAATGACATTTTTTCATTTTTGGGTGAACTAACCCTTTAATTGTAGGACCTTTCATAGTGTTTATGGTTAGAGGGTAGCTTAAGTTTGACATTGATGCTGATGTATTTTTGTTGTGTGGTCAGTCTTTTACGAGGGGCTGAAGAGATGGGACTGCAGAAAGCTGTGAAGCCGGAGTTTGGTGGCGGGTCTCGCAGTTTCTCCTGTGAGGAAGATTACATCTACGACAACATTGAGAGTGAACTCTGTTTCTTCACTTCACAGGTCCTTCACAATATTGAGCATAAAATTTGACATACCTTTATACAAAATTAAATTCAGGATTTATTTGTTACTGGACTTTCACTACACTAATATCATGAGTGCTTTAGACATCTTATTTAAACAGAAAAACAATGCAAACACTAAAAAAGTGGTAATCTAAAAATGATAACTTCCTAATTAACTTTTATTAAAGTGGAAAATATTGTTTAATATCACTTAATAAACCTAAATACATTAATTCATACCAACAAAACAAAATGTTATGGGTTAAATCAGGTAGAAATTGCTCTTTAAAGGTGCCCTAGAATTAAAAATGTAATTTATCTTGGCATAGTTAAATAACAAGAGTTCAGTACATGGAAAAGACATACAGTGAGTCTCAAACTCCATTGTTTCCTCCTCCTTATATAAATCTCATTTGTTTAAAAGACCACCAAAGAACAGGTGAATCTCAACATAACACAGACTGTTACGTAACAGTCGGGGTGTACGCCCCCAATATTTGCATATGCCAGCTCATGTTCAAGCATTAGACAAGGGCAGAACGTCTGGGTGTGCACAGATGAATCATCAGACTAGCTAAGCAAGCAAGAACAATAGTGAAAAATGGCAGATGAAGCAATAATAACTGACATGATCCATGATATCATGATATTTTTAGTAATATTTGTAAATTGTCTTTCCAAATGTTTCGTTAGCATGTTGCTAATGTACTGTTAAATGTGGTTAAAGTTACCATTGTTTCTTACTGTATTCATGGAGAGAAGACTGTCATTCAAAACTCATTCAGAATCAATGTAAACATCCAAATAAACACTGTACTTACGCGATTAGACATGTTGCATGACGAACACTTTGTAAAGATCCATTCTGAGGGTTATATTAGCTGTGTGAACTTTGTTTATGCTGTTTAAGGCAAGCACGAGCTCCGTGGACGGGGAGCACGAGGATTTAAAGGGGCCGCAGCCTAAATCGGCTCATATTTAATGATGCCCCAAAATAGGCAGTTAAAAAAATGAATAAAAAAAAAATCTATGGGGTATTTTGAGCTGAAACTTCACAGACACATTCAGGGGACACCTTAGACTTATATAACATCTTTTAAAAAGACGTTCTACGGCACCTTTAATGTAAATTGTATGTTACAATGCAGTGTAAATAAAAACATTCTTATATAAGTAACTCATAATGTAAAAGGAAGTATTTTGATTGATGTTGGTAAATCATTGGTAAACTTGAAAAGTAGTACCACCAAACCCTGGCTTACAGGTTAAATTTTATGAGTGCTTTAACAAAAAATATGTTTAGCTTTTTTTACTTTTAAACAGTCATTATTTTGCCTCATAGACTTCCATTGTAATCACATTACTGTTAACAATTTATTTTGGTTATAAACTGAGAGCTGAATAAATTTTTCTTCTGTGGTAATCAACATCACGGACATTGTCGATAGAGATAAGGTTTTAGTTAATCCATAATATTCTTTTAAAGAATGACGTCATTGAGACATCGAATTGGGTTGCACATTCTTGTTTCGCTCGGACATTGTTATAGATTGAAGTGTATTCTTTTCCGTATCATAGGAACGTCAAAGCATAATCAAATACTGGCTGGACAATCTCAGAGCTAAACATGGGGAGGCCCTTCACAACATTCACTTCCTGGAAGGGCAGCCAATCAGTGAGTCCTTATATTTAGACTTCCTGAGAGCCCTGAGAAGTGTGTGCCTTGATCTGTACCAGTGGCCTGTATATTTGTGTATCAGTATCTGGATTACCTGAAATCAATTTGATTGTGCAGGCTGACATTTTATATGTTGCTTGTGACAGATCTAGTGAACGTTTCTAGAAGGAAAAATTTTACCAAAGTTTTGAATACCTGTTCATGTTGTGTGTGTGTTAGTGAGCGTGCACTGTGTGTATATGTTCCAGTTCCTGAGCTGAGGGCGCGAGGTGTGATCCAGCAAGTCTTCCCGCTTCATGAGCAAAGGATTCTGGGACAGCTGATGAAGTCATGGGTGCAGGCCGTGTGTGAAAAACAGCCACTGGGTTAGTAGTAATCAATGGGAAGTCAACAGCGAAATGTATTTTCACTGTCAGCTTTGTTGTTGTTTTGTGAATTGAAAAGTAATGTTGCTATCCCCACTGCTGGTTTTAAGTTTCTTTTAAATGGTCTCCCAGCTTAGCCAACTGGTGTTTAGCTGGGTTGTCAGATGGTCTCTCGGATGACCAGTTGAAAAGTGGCCAAAAACCTGGTATAAGAAATCAGCTTAAGTTAGTTTAAGAGTTTTTAGCAGGAAACTCCCTATTTAATCTTGTGCAAAAACACACAAGATAACTCTTAATTTCAACATTTATTTATAGTATGATGCAAAGCATGCTGGGAATTAGAAATCTGCTGCAACTCAACTCAATCATATTATGTTTAGCTTACTACAATGAAATTTTTTAGTTCAAACAACTTTTTTCTTTTAAGTACAACAAACTTTCATTATTATTTGAGTGAAACAAACTCATTTTGTTTGATTAATTTCACCATTCAGTTTTACAGTGTAGCAAAAGTGAATCCAGGTATATAAAATGGAAGCAAAAACAGTAAATCTAGATACGACAAGAAAACAAGGTAAATCCAGACAAGGGCAAGGCAGGTACAACTGAAGTGAGCATCAGACACATGATACCTCCATAATGGACAACACCAGACAAAAGACAAAGGCAACACTGAGATACTGACAGGCTAACAAGTGAAGTAAATTAATCACTAAGGCAAAAAACAAGGCAAACAGGAACTAAACCAGGAAGTTAAAAAATAACAGGAACAATGGGAACAAAAATACACTTCAAAATAAGAGTCTTAGAACACCAGACAGGAGAAAACGAGATGGGAAACTTAACAGTATTCTATGCTGAAAAGGGTCAAAATACAAATATTACATTCTAAAAAACAAGCAAACAAACAACTGATTACAGCTAACCACTTTAAAGTTAAAGGAGCAATATGTAAGATTTTTGCAGTAAAATATCCAAAAACCACTAGGCCAGTGTTATATATTTTGTTCACTTGAGTACTTACAATACCTCAAATATTTCCATCTCTTTGTAAATCGTGAGAAAATTGCAATTTTAACCAAGGCTCCGGGACATGTGAGGAGTCGCCTGTCAATTACATCATACCCGCGTTACCCTCGGTTTCCGGTTTGATTTTGTAGAAACCATGGAAACACCAAAGACGCTTTAATATATTACACGTTTTAATAGACAAGGGAACATCTGTTTTGATATATTTATAGACAGAAAACCAATTATTGTTATATAGCTCAACACATTTAGTCTTGTTTATTAAATCTAATTTTCTTGATATTTTTTTTTTTTTTGCGATTACCATGCTTTACCACGCCTCCGAGAAAAACACTATTTTGTGAAGTAGCTAACATAGCATAATCAGATGCAGCTTTATTTTTAGTAACAGTAATATAGCATTTTTTCTATCATAATATGTTTTAAAATTGTTTTCATGTCATTTATCAACACAAGTTATCCAGCATTTAATATGATATTCTAAAATCGATCTATCTTACTACAGTGTCTCACAGCAGCCGCCGAGCGAACGCACAGAGTAACGTTATAACATCATTTTTAACACACTCAAATATGATAAACAGAGCTGTGTTACCTCATACTCATGACCAGAAAAGTGGAAGCAGCGTCGGCAACTGTGGCAAAATAAAAGTTCTGCTGCTTGTGAGGCGTGTGTTGCGCAATCACTCCAGCTCCCACAACACTCAGTCCTGCTCTGTCCTATCCCTATTCTTTTGCATCGTCCGTTGAAGTGAAGTCCACATGTCCCAAGTTTCCGCTCTCAAAAATTCATTATGCTGTGCTCCGTTTGTTTGTGACTGGCATGCTCAATAAACAAATTCATTGTTGATTATTTTTTTATAACTAATTACTTTTGATTTAATCTCTTAGTTGCTGCAGCCTTACTTGGATACTTGAAAGATTTGTCTGTGTCCTCTTTGTTTTCTGTGTTAGATGATATTTGTGATTATTTTGGAGCAAAGATTGCCATGTACTTCGCCTGGCTGGGTTTCTACACCACTTCCATGTTGTATCCAGCTGTTATTGGCTTTGTATTGTGGATGCTCACAGAATCAGATCAGGTATTTGATCACTTATTCACCATAACATACCATAAAAGTGACTAATCCACTATATAAGAGTTTTGAAAGATGAATTCAAATTTAATTTATGGAATCCACATGTGTGATCATTTCTCTCAACATGGGGACAGGAGAGTTGACAGTCAATAAATGGGAAAACAAAGTAACTTGCGTTACTTATTTGAAAAAGTAACTCAGATATTTTGTTATACATTTAAAAGTAATGCGTTACTTTACTAGTTACTTGAAAAAAGTAATCTGATTACATAACTGCCGTTACTTGTAATGTGTTACCCTGAACACTGCTGTAGATCTAGTCCACCAAGACCAAATACATTAACATTGCCATATTCATTACATGCTAAAACAATTTTAATAGTTATGATTGAAATGTTTATATTGGAGTCTACTATTGTTCATATTGTGTTCCTGTCGCTGTCCTCTCAGACCAGCAGGGATATCTGTTGTGTGGTGTTTGCTCTCTTTAATGTGGTGTGGGCCACGTTGTTCCTGGAGCGCTGGAAACGCAGAGGGGCGGAGCTCGCTTATAAGTGGGGTACACTGGACACCCCAGCCGAGTCCCTGGAGGAGCCCAGACCTCAGTTCAGGGTAATGACAGTGTGAAAGATATGTCTAAAAAACACATATTTCTTTTTAAAATGGTTCTTTAAATATTTTTTTTTCTCTCTTGCTCTTCGGGGCAGGGTGTGAAACGGTGCAGTCCAGTAACGGGCTGTGAAGAGTTTTATTACCCTCCATGGAGGAGGAGAGTGTTCAGATGGCTGGTCAGCTTTCCTGTCTGTATATTATGCCTTTGCTTTGTATTTCTGGCCATGCTCGTCTGCTTTGAGCTTCAGGTGAGTTACACACTCTAACACACACATACTGATCTATGGTAGATGACGTCCTGCATTGTGATAGCCTATTTTTCAATATTTTTTACATTATTATGCATGCAGATTTCATGACCTCATATTAATTGAGAGACTGCGTGTGCTTTTTATACTTGTAAAAAATCTTTTATAACATCACAAGATGATTTTGTATATATAACATTTTTAAAGAAAAAAAAGCATTAACATAAAACATTATAAGTGGACCACATGTGGAAAAAAAAAATAATATTTGTAATATTCATAATAAAAATAATATATGGATTTGCATATTATTCGGTACAAATACTTGTTCATGTAATGTGAGTTGTAATGAAGTGATGTTTGGCAGGAATTTGTGATGGGGATTAAGGAGCTTCCACGAGTAGCACGATTTATCCCTAAAATCATGTTGGCCATCACTGTGACGGCGTGTGACGAGGTGTACAGAAAGATCGCCTGCTGGCTAAATGACATGGGTGAGTCAGAGGATATCTGCATGAGCTGAAGTTTATATTCACTCAATCAGTGCAGCTGTCACTTGAATGTGTATCTTTGTGCTAAACTACTTAATTATTTTTTTAAGATGTTCATTAACACTGTATTCAACCAATCAAAATTTTATTAGGCAACTGTGCACTAAATTCAGTTGGTTTTGGTTGAATAGTCAATAGTAAAAAGTAGCCAGGCTGAAATGGATAGTGGTCTGGATTTGTGGAATACAGCCATCCAGAAACCAAACACAGGAGTAAGGAGGAGAAAGAAGATAAATACTGACTAGTTGTTAGGCCTCTGTGAGATGAATACTAATGTCTGAATCTTCTGTTTCCCACAGAAAACTACAGACTCCAGAGTGCCTATGAGAAAAATCTCATCATTAAAATGGTTCTTGTAAGTACTTGTGAAAAAATATATATAGCTACATTTTGGAGTACTCAACATTTTGTATCTAAAATGCTCACGTTTTGCTCCTGAAATGTTCTTTCTTTCTTTCTTTCTCAGTTTCAGTTTGTAAATTCTTATCTCAGCCTTTTCTATATTGGATTCTACCTCAAAGACATGGAGCGTCTGAAAGAGGTGAGAGTCTCTGACTGGACTGCAAATTAGTCGCTTTTCTGCAAAATTCGCCGTTTTGATTCAAAATATGTAATTTATGTGAATTGTGTAGATTCGAAGAGGTTTTTTTTTTCCGTTGAGATCTTTGTCGCTATCTTTCCTGGCGTTCTGTGGTGCGTGACAATGCCTCAATTCAAAGCATAACGCACAAACCGATCATCTCTCCAACTTTACTAGTTACAACATGAAATAAACATGAATGAACCTTTCAAGGCATCTTGAAACATACTTAATGAAATCCGTATCATATCTCATGTAATCGCTCAATGAGTGTTTCAACCATGGAAAGACGTCAATAAAACAGATTGTAAAAAATGTCACATTTACCATCCCATTTACATCAGGAAAGTCTTTCGGTGTCCAAAAACTCACTAGTCAGCAACAAAAATGAACTTAGAGAGGAGTATTTTGCTAAATATATGCACTATAGGCTATTGCGTATACCTTGTATTTGTACTTAACGTGTGCTTTAATATTGAATGTATGTTTGAATAAATCCGTTTTATGGCAGCCATCATTTAAATGTTTATACCCTAAAAAACAAGTAGAAACATAATTATGTCATTAAAAATGTATTATAACATTATTATAAAAACTTCTTTATGGGTAATTTATATGCAAGTAGCTTATAAAGCGATTAATTGTAACCTTTAATAATATAATGATGCACCAACTGTGGTTCCCTGTATAGTTTACAACATTAGTTGAGAGATATTTTTTTTTTCTTTGAGGAAATTTGCCACATACTTTACCTTATAGGCCCCGAATTAATCAATATTGAATCGAAGGTAATCAAAATCAGATCGCAAGCTCATGAATTGAAATTGAATCCAATTGTGAAATTTGTGTCAATGCCCAAGCCCTAATGTCAGTTTTTATTTATTTATATATTTATTTTTATTTTTTGTGAAGCAAAAAATTTTTTTTTTCTATTTATCTTCTTAACGCCTCGTTTACATGTTAAAATCACAAAAATGTTCTCATGGGGGACGATGCCCCCAGACCCCCCTACAACTATTTAGTTCGTCACCTTTTTCACCTCTTGTGAGTTTGCAGGTCTGCAGGTAGATGTACATATAGAGGCACAATGCAGAAAATTGCAAGGTCCAATCAGATTGCCCTACTGCTTAAATTTAGTCGGTATTTATCAGGTCTTCGTGAAATAAAAATGTACCCACACTGCTGAATATACAGCCCCACAAGTTTGCAGTCCGTAATTGAGATAAAAAGGTGGTGTAAAGTCCCGTTCACACTAAGAACAATAACTATAACGATAACTGTATTTGCATTCACACCAACGGATGACCTCGTTCTGTTTATTATAAGCACGCAGTTATGTTATCAGTCACTTTAAATGCTCAATGTTTTTTATCATTCGTCAGCTGGAAAAAATGTATCCTGAAAGTAATACAGTATATATTCAAAATTTGGAGACTTTTGAGTCAGTTTCAATGCTTTTATATTTTTGAAAGATGTCTCTTTTATACTGTTTTATTCTATTCAGGATTCTATGATGAACAGCATTTATTTGAAATAGAATCGTTTGTAACATTATATATTTTCACTTTTGATCAATTTAAAGGTGCAATGTGTAAATTTTAGGAGGATCTATTGACAGAAATGCAATATTACCTTACAAACTGTTATGTTTTTATTAGAATAAACCATTGTCTACATACACCGTGGGTCCTCTTACATTTTAAGTCGCCATTTTGCGGCGGCATGTTTCTACAGTAGCCCTAAATGGACAAACTCTCTACAGAGCGTGTTTGCTTGACTCTGCTGTCTCAGACGATGACATCTTTGTCCTGTGTTGGTCCCCGTAGCTTCTCTATATTGCAATTCGCAACCTCACTGCTATATGCCGCTAAATGTACACACTGCACCTTTAAAAGGATCTTTTCTGAATTAAAAAGTATTAATTTCTTTTCTTTTTTTTTTTTTTTACCATAAAGTTTTGAACGGTAGTGTGTAATATATAGAGAAAGAGAGAGTAAGAATTTCATATCTAATGAAAATTTACATTTTAACTGACACATGGCCAAATAAATTGGAATCAAATAAAATTAGAATTGAAATTGTGATATCTGTATTAATGTTCGGCCTTGTCATGCGAGAGTATAACTTGTTGGTGTCTCTATTGCTGTAGATGCTGGCCACGCTGCTGATTATCCGGCAGTTTGTGCAAAACATGAAGGAAGTCCTGCAGCCCTACCTGGCCGAGCGGCACAGATTGGGTGAGCTCACGCTGCGGGCTGTTTGGGAGCTGCTGGTGTCTGCACTGCTCAAGTACGGGCGACTCGCAGCAGGGCGAGCGCAGGTCTCGCCCAGCGACCCCACTGTGCTCGGGTCAGGTCTGCACGGCCCACAGATGGGTGAAGAGGGCCCACAAGAGAGGCGAGAACGCAAGTGTCTCAATGGAGGCTGTGGCGTCCCGGACGAGGATGTGGAGGAGGAGCCTGGGGAGAGGCACAGCGAAGAAGAGAACGAATCAGAGAGCCTCATCGACTGC
Source organism: Chanodichthys erythropterus (assembly GCF_024489055.1). NCBI lineage: Eukaryota > Metazoa > Chordata > Actinopteri > Cypriniformes > Xenocyprididae > Chanodichthys > Chanodichthys erythropterus. The sequence goes on from NC_090226.1 coordinate 29,112,328, forward strand.
GGCCTGAAGCTGCGAAAGGTCAGCTTCATTGAGAAGGTGGAGCGCAAGTCCGCAAGCTGCGTCAGCCCAGTGGATGACAGCTTCTTGGAGGAGGGGAGCCCCACCATGGTGGAGAGGGGCATGGATCCTGCCTCGGTTTTTGAGATGTGCGATGATGATGATGAAAATGGGGTTCCGGAGATGAAGGAACTGACAGCGGAGCCGCTGCCAACAGGACTGGAGAACAGCACGTCAGTCAGGCTCAGGAGGAGGGGGCGGAGCTTAGAGAGGGCTGACAGTAAGACGAAGAGAGATTCATGGATGGATCCTCCTGAGGAGCAAGAAACCGCTACGCTGACACAGGCCGAGATCGAGAGCTGCATGCAAACGAACCAGGTCAGAAGACACTCCATACATATAGTCTAAGATAAACAACATACACATATCTTTTCATTAGCGGTGCTAACAGAAAATGTTCAAAACTAACTGAATCTTTAGTTATATATGTTTGTAACACTTTACAATATGGGTGCACTAATATGCATTAATTCATGCTTAACTAATGCATGGATAATCATGTGTTAATGTATGACTCATGACTCACAAGCATGGACCTCTGAATCTGAAGGATCTGGAGAGATTCTGTATGGAGGAATGGCCTCAGATCTATTGCCATATGTTCATTAACCTTACTACGCATTGTAGGAGAAGATCCAGAGCTGTTATCTTGGCGAAATGAGGTTGGACAAAGTATTAAATGAAGGGGTGCCAATAATTGTGGAATATGCTTTATTATAAGAATTTTATTCTTTATTCTGAGCATAAGAAACTTTTAAAAACATAAACTGAACATCCTTAAACTTTTCAACGGTAGTGTAAAATATTATTTATTTTTAACAGTATTTAAACAGAACACAATGCTTTCCAACTAAAGCAGTATACTGCAAATGTCTATGTAATGTATGTGTGTTATCAGAAAACAATGAATATCTGTGTGTTTTAGTTTACTGATATTTTACTGTCTGCAGTCAAACATATACTTCCAACTGACATAATTTCAGAAAAACTCTAAACTTATAAAACAAAGTCCCTTAAAGGTAAAGTATGCAATTTTCAGTGAGGCTAGCAATAGCGAGCTAGCTTTGAAAGCATAAGATCTAAGACCTATGCGTTCCACAGACGATACATATATACATATAAATACATTTAGACCACTTAGTGATTGCTATCAGGATGTGAAGAAACTTTCAACCAGCATAACAAAAAATGTTTCTGGAACAAATCACTTTCCCTGCCTTTAAAGGTTTAGTTCACTTTCAAATAAAATGTTCCTGATAATTTACTCACCCTCATGTCATCCAAGATGTCCATGTCCTTCTTTCTTCAGTCGAAAAGAAATTAAGGTTTTTGATGAAAACATTCCAGGATTTTTCTCATTATAGTGGACTTCAATGGCCTCCAGATGGTTGAAGGTCAAAATCACAGTTTCAGTGCAGCTTCAAAGAGCTTTAAACCATAACAGACGAGGAATAAGGGTCTTATCTAGCGAAACAATCAGTCATTTTCGAAAAAAATACAACTGTATATGCTTTATAAACACAAATGATCGCCCTTCACGTGCTTCCGCTTTCCATATTCTTCAAAAAGCTTACGCTGTATGTATGTCCTACGCCTTCTCCATTCAACTTACGGAACGAACGTGGCGCCAGTTTTGTTTTTTTCCGTAAGTAAAATAGGGAAGGTTTAGGACATACGGCGTAAGCTTTTTTAAGAATAGCGGAAGCATGTGCAATCTGTTTATATCATCTGTTTATATAAAGCATATACAGTTGTATTTTTTTCGAAAATGACCGATGGTTTCTCTAGATAAGACCCTTATTCCTCGTCTGGTATTGTTTAAAGCCCTTTGGAGCTGCAATGAAACTGCAATTTTGACCTTCAACCGTTTGGAGGCCATTGAAGTCCACTATAAGGAGAATAATCCTGGAATGTTTCCATTAAAAACCTTCATTTCTTTTCGACTGAAGAAAGAAAGACATGAACATCTTGGATGACATGAGGGTGAGTAAATGATCAGGAAAATTTTATTTGAAAGTGAACTAATCCTTTAACTGCTCTCCAGGACACATTTCAGGACTACCAGGAGATGTTTGTCCAGTTTGGATATGTGGTGCTCTTTTCCTCTGCCTTCCCATTGGCCGCCATGTGTGCCCTCATCAACAATATCATTGAGATCCGGAGTGACGCGTTTAAACTGTGCACCAGCCTTCAGAGACCTTTCGGCTTGAGGGTGGGGAGCATCGGACAATGGCAGGTTAGACTACACAGAGTACTCTGAAATACACAAAGGACAAATGTGTTCATTTGATATTGTTCTAGGAGTGTCTTTATATTACAAGGTTGTGTAAAATCCTGTATCATTGCACAGACAGTGATGGAAGCCATGGGTCTGATTGCCATCATAGTGAACTGCTATCTGATTGGTCAGTGTGGGCAGCTACAGAGACTGTTTCCCTGGCTTAGTCCTGAGATGGCCATTATCTCCATTGTCATCCTAGAGGTACACACGCACTCTCAAGCACATACACGCACTCTATATAACTCTAATGCCAAGTTCAGGCTACACAATATCAGCCAAATTTTGGCACGATCATAGGTTGTCATGGTTATTTGTAAACAACAATGGGCGTTGGAACGCAAGAATCGATTGTTTTATCTTAACAGAAAGACTTGAATGTTTCATTTTTTTTCGGTCCTTCGCAACGGGTTCTGTCACATCTGTGACGGTGACCAATAGGCCTTTATCATAGTACACATGTCGTCACATCCTTCTCCAATTAGTAGCGTAAAGGAAATTCCTCCTGTATTATTGTCAAAGAACAGACGCCAGTTTTGAGAAGAAAATTAAACTAGCTTAGTTTAACTTAACAATAAATGTCAATATTTAAAACTGTTTATTTAGTCTTACGTGATACACTACTATGTATGTCATCTTTTATTTTATTGTGTAACATTATCTGAGAGATGCGATTGTCAGCACTGCTGGTGTTGCCAGACTGAATAAATTTTATTTTTAATGTTATCTTGTTTATTTTTACATTATATTACCACCCATTTTTGTCTACAGTGTAATGTTATCCAGTCATTGCACTCAAACACAGAGGATATGATTCCTTTATAAAATGATTAGTTCCTGTCCTTGATTCTGTTTGGTCAATAGCTGTATTATTCATGATAAAACACGGCTATGACCGCTTCACTCAACAGTTCTGTGTATCACTACATAACACCCTTAGCAACCACTCTTAGCAACGTAAACTGTTTGTTCTCAATTTATATTGTTCACTGAAGCCTACTATAGAAGAGAATTGTGAGAAAGAGATCGAGTGATTGAGTTTATTACCTGCATTCAGATTTAGCATTTTCCTTCAGGTCAGTCCTATGTTCATAATAAAAAATCTGTTTAAATGTCCGATGTATTATCTTGTCCTTTTAACAGTTAAGGGGTTTTCCCGTGACTGACAGCGCTAGTCAAAGCATTTGTCAGTTGTGTCTTGTTCCGTGTTCACAACAATTCAGTCTTTTCAATGTAAAAGTCTTCTACTGACTGACACACTCATACAGACTGCCATCTAATGGCGTGATAATGTAACTTCTGTTGATGTTCACAGTCAGGGACTATTTTTTTCCGGTGGATGGAAGGCTTTTAGTGAAAGTTTACTTCATGAAAGTTGTATTGATACATATTTTTGGCTTTAATATTTGTATTGTGTGGTAACCATTTTATAAAAGCAAAAAGGTACTCGAGGCTAGTGCTGTATCGTGAATAAGTCACGCCTAACAATGACCTTCTGCCATGACTTATTCACGATACAGCACAACCTCTCATACCTTAATTACAATTTAATACAACAAAGTTTCCAACAAACATTTGATTTAATCCCTCCAAAATAGATTTTAGTCATAATTAATACACATACAGTACTGTTTGCGCGTTCCCCTTTAAATCACAAAATTTACATTGGAATATTATGACACCTTTTTTCTTTCATCACACGCATTATTAAAGATGGCAAGCATTGATTGGTCAGCAAGCAGTTTCTTGTCTACGACATGGCAAGAATTTAGAAGTCAAAATCGCATAATCTATGACTATCGTAACAAACAAAAATATTATGTAGTCTGAACCTTGGCATATTTCAATTTAACTGAACCTTGACACCATTAGTGTTGTAGGTTATGAAGTTACTAAATGTACTGTAAATCACTTTGGATAACAGGGTGTACTAGCATGCTTTTCTTTGTTCATGTAATTGTTAGTGTAATGAGCTCAAAATATCAAAACATGTTTGATTTTCTCATACTGAATGGAGTCAAAGTATGAAACTAAAAAAAGTAGTCTATGCCCATAATAAACTACTAAATTTTATCATTAATCTGCCAACTCTGACTGCCCAAAATATGCAGACTGTCTCAGCAACTAGCGTCAACTTGTTCAAACTGCAAATCAGGGCTAAATTCTGGACAAAAGTTGTGTAGTGTATTCCAGCCTTTAGAAATAAAGCTATGGCACCCTGAGGGCTGAAATCACATGAGTTTAGCTTTGTCATTCACACTCACTCACACCCAAAAATGTCATCATTGTTACTTGTGTGCTTCCAGGCCAGTCATGAAGCATACCTCTGTTCTATTCTCAATCCTTGCCCGTTAGTCTGAAGTTTCTTCTGAACTGACCTCTTTCACTTGTAGCCCTCTTTTTTCTTCTGTTTATAGGATTTGGTGTTAAAAGACTGTATGTTCTGTGCTGTGACTCCAGGAGAACTGTATTCAGTTTTTTGACATACCACACATGAGGGAAATGATAATAAACAGACTTTAACTTCTGCTTTTCTTTCTGTCTTTCCATTCATGACCAGCACTTTGCAGTACTACTGAAGTATATAATTCATGTGGCAATACCAGACATCCCAAGCTGGGTGGGAGAGGAAATGGCCAAGCTGGAGTTTCAACGCAAAGAGGCATTCAAGGTAATAGCACATCCATCGCCTCAACCCCTCAAGAGCCATTCTGATGATTCAAACAAAGAATTTAGCTTTATATTAGTAGTGGTGTTTGACCAAAGAATATTTAGGAAACTAAGAGTGTACCCAGTAGGCAATCTGAACAATGCCCTGAGCACGTTTGACCCCAAAAGTCTAGTTCGGGTCTAGGGGGCCTGAGCAAACTAGAATCACAATGTATCATGGTTAATTAATATATCAATACTCCCAGTTTCTGTTCATAAAAATGTTTTAAATCAAACAGCTCTGTCATAATAATGGCTGAAATAATGAAAATAACTTCTCAATGTCTTACCCTATATGGGGGCTTCGAATATTGTGTTGAGAACCACTGAGCAAGAACACCCTAAGAATAAACATACTAAAACAACCAGAATGCCTTAGCAATTGCTTAGCAACATCCTGACAACTCTCAGCTCTCTAGAATTGGGGCAGCAACTGGATTCATTGCTGGTGTACATGTGTTTTCAGAAGCATGAGCGTCAGGCACAGCAGCATTACCAGCAGCAACAGAGGAGAAAGCGTGAGGAGGAGGAGCGACAGCGCCAGGCGGAGTATCAGGCTCGGCGTGATCGAGACGACGGCCGCTCTGACTCTTCGGGAGGCGACCACCACCATGACAAGAGCCAAAGTGGCAAATCCAGACCAGGGGGTGGGGGAAGTGCTTCTGGTGGGGAGAAACCCAAGCGACCCAGCTCACTTCTCGGTAACAACAATGTCATGAAACTGAAGCAGATCATCCCTCTGCAGAATAAGTTTTCTTCCGGCACGGCCCGTTCCCCACAGTCACCCACGGGTAGTGAACCCAAGCTACCGGGTTTTCTTAGTTTCAAGTTCCTGAAGTCTCCTGAGAACAAAAAAGAGACCGCAACAGCTTCCTCTAGTACGTCAACAGTTCCTCCAGTCCAGGAGAGGGCAGAGAGGTCCCAATCACCCAACAAGTCCTTCAATCCTGGGAAACTCTTTAACTTTGGGAAATCAGAAGGAGGGGCATGTGTAAACGGGGCTCAACCTTCAAAACCAGGGGATGGGGGACAGATGCACGACAAGCCCCCCAATAAGTCCGACCTCAATGGGGTTCCGGACGAAATCCCATCCCCTTGTAGAGAGAATGAGGAGAATGGATCCTCATCCGATGCTGATCCTTCAGGTCCTAAGATGTAACAAGAAAATGATCTCCATTAAAAAACAGTGTGAGAAACTACTTAGTAACACTGAGGGAGGGAGGGAGAGAGGGAAGGAGAAGGTCCTCTTCTGGTTTTTGAGGCTGTGTAAGGGGCTGTTTACACGACACCGTTTTAACTAAAAACAAAACTTTTTATGCGTGTTGGTCGTTCATTTACACAACAATGATGTTTTGGGGTCCTGAAAACGGGTTTCAAAGTGCAAGTTTTTGAAAACGATACCGTCATCGTCTCTGTGTAAACTACAAAAATGAGAATCTGTGAAAACGGTGAGGTCATGCGCATGGCATGCGTGATACTTGTTCAGTCTAAAGGTGCGTAGTGTTTCTTTACAAAGTGACATCGCCATCTACTGGCCTGGCAGCATAATACAGCGTTTTCAGTCGTTTCTGCGGATCCGTGTGAACAGGGATCGTTGTTTTCTGGAAAGCATGAAGGATAAACTTTTCCGTTTTTAGTACATCGTGGTCGTGTAAACATACCCTAAGACTTGACCTGGAAGCTGTTAAGTAAAATATATAAGGGGAAATTCACTAAAGGTCCAGGTTCACTTCATTTTCCGTGTTCCGCTTCATCTAACGCACAATGGGGTGCGCGAGCACTTAAAAGTGTACTCTATTGACTAGGTAGCGCAGATGGATGTTCAACGCTACCTTTTTTAAAAATCTCTCACACATGCACTATTGGACATGCACAAGTCCACATGGACACAAAAATTGGGCTGCAAGTATGGTGTGCACAGACATCAGCGGACTGTGCTAATGACGAAAATTGCGTCATGCTGACTGTCTGCAAGCCGGAGCGGAACACGGACTAGAGAAGTTTACTTTCGGCTTTCGAATATATTGCGCCCACAAATTAGCGTTGTGTGTTTGCACGTGTTGTCCGCGTTGTTTTAGCACCCGATTCACTTAAGTAAGCGAATCAGGTAATGGTTGCCACGAAAGTACTTGCGCCTTATTTCCAGACAATAGCTTAGAGACGGCGGCTGGTACAATTTTCACAGCAGGAACTTTTTAAAACTGTCAGAAAATATTTGCTTGCTACAATTACTACTGGAAAATGCACACAAACATCCATTTTAAAATAAAACGTTTTCTGTCAGCGCTTCATTTGGATAGAAAGTGAGCTGACGATGAAAGAATGACAAAGACATCATTTAAATACGCATGACACTGTGCTATATTGGCGCATATAGAACCTGGTTAAGTTGGATTGCAGCTGGTAAACAAGACCCGCGGTTTTGTGCGGAAATGCCACACGCTACAGTGGTGCAACTGTTTAGTGAATTCGCCCCATAATGGCTTTGCTATTTCAGAAGAACTCCATAGAAAAGACCCCCTCCAAACACGTAATCACACACACATTGCCTTTTCTGCAACCCAAATAGGAATGCATGAGCTGCGTTTCTGACGGTTTTTAAAGAGCAATGTTTAATTATTAGTTTGATAATTGTAACATATTGGGTTGCCTGTGGAAAAAAAAAACAAGTTTATACCAATCACACAGTATGACCTCCATAACATCATAACAATAATCACACAATAAGCAGAAGTTCCAACTATGGGTGATATTAGGCCTGAAAACTTTTGTATGTGTTTAAAACAGCTGGTTTAGTAGAGCAATAGCAACTTTACAAGCAAAAACGACTGGTGGTTTAGTAAGTCCATACCGAATAATAGGCCCCGAATGGCAATATTTTCATGTTAATTAATAAGATAAAAAATCAATAATGAAAAGTGCAAGAGACAAATGCGAAGGGGTGTGTGATGTCGATTACTTATTTGTTTGAAATTCATGTATCCATTTCACACTATTGTGAAGCACTGTACACAAATGCAGAAGGAGAGGCCGGATGGACACCCATCATAAAAATGTGTGTCATCTCCTGAATTTGACAGCCATCACATTGCATTGCCACCAATATTCTTATCATTATAGCTCTGTTTTGAACATTCAAGCTGATATGTTACCTACAGAGTAGACTTTAACCCCTCTTAACTACATCACATCAGATTGGAAACTACTCTAAGATGACTACATAATTCCCATACTTCATAGTTTTGATGGCTTTCCTATTATTCTAAAATTTGGAAATTAGTAATAATGAGTATTTCCAAATCTTTCACTGGTATTATGATAATGATTTAATAATTAAATATTAATTATCCTGCAAGCCAATATAAGCAGTACCATGCCTCATTACCATCCTCATTACATATGAAAATGCTCTAATTTATTTTTTATTATTACACTACTGAAATAATATACTGTCACTTTTTTACTCCAATTTAATATTCAGCATTTGTTACCATTCATGGCTACCTTTTTATATAATTGTTTCATTTTTTACTGAAGCAAAACTAATATTTGCCTCCTCTTTGCACATTATTTTAGTGTAAGACACGTTATTTTAGTGTAATGCTGCTAAGCACGTGCTTCGGTTTAGAAATGTGAAGGAAGACGTAATAGTTTCTCAAACAAACCGTCTCTGTCTTTAGAGGGGGTTTGAATGTGTGTTCTTTGAATTACTAAGCTTGTCCTGAGCAACTACGGGAGGGTCTTATCTTAACACAATGTGCTCAGTTGTTGCTATCAAAAACCCATTACACAAGTCACGGTGTCACACCCAATGAAGGGTTTCTGTGAAGCAGTGGAATCTGTGTATGAGCTTATATTCCAGCGTAAGGTCATGAAGAAACAAGAGGTGCCTCAAGTAATGGATTATTACATTTTTACTTTTTAGTTTCATAGAAAAAAAAAAAACAAGCTATGCATTTGTTATTAATTTGGTTGGCAGGATTTGCTGAGCAGACATTGTTGCAATAATATTTTGGCCTGAATGGTGATTTGAATCTGTTTTATGTTTAGTACATGTTTATCAAGCCATTCATTTATTTCATCTCATTGACAACAACTACAACAACCTGGCCTGACACAGCAATACACTTCCTGTGGGTCTTAAAATGTTAGTTATATTATCACGACTACTAATACACACTCCACATTGGATTTGAAAATTGTAAGATGTAATTTGTTATGTGAAAAGGTTGGATATGTTAAATATTTAAAAGTCACTGAGGCTCCTGACTGATGGGCTGTCAAAAATTTTTATTATTTTTTTTGCTTTCTTTTTCTGCTGTAATGTTTTGTCATCCCTGTATCATCCGTCCACATCATATGGTTAATGTAGTCAGACCGTCGGCTCTGGCATAAAAAACATTTCCGTTTCTGTTATTGTTGTTTAATTGAAAGATGTGAATAGTTAAGCTGCCGATAGCTGGAAGCATTACGAGGATGCATAGGTTTGTCGTGTAAGAACTGCTTTACATTCGGTCTAACTGTGAAATATGAACTGATTGTGATGAGGGGGCCACAGAATTCCCTCTCTGAAGGCAACCTCACAAACCTATCATGAGCTCTTCCAATGTTCCACTGTAAAACTTTTCTTTATTAAAGAAGGGAATGGGATTATTTATTTCTTTTATTTTGTCATATTTTTGTAAGAATTGAAATGGAATAATAAACAGATTTAAATTTATTGTTTTTCTGAGTTGTCTTTCAGTTTCTCTTTCAGTTACAGTTTTCTACAGTTTTAGCATTTTTAACACTTTCGTTTTGGCAAATTCATATGAATTTGCACAATCTTTGTCGTACAGTTTAGTAGGCTACGATATGGTTCAATTTCTGATTTGACATAAAAACTGATTAACCTATGCTTGTCTTGAAACTGTGATTTATTTTTCATTTAGGGGCATGAAAATGACTGCAAAATGTCGATACTCTGTTGTCTTGTGGAATGCGCGTACAAAATTACTATTACGATAATAATATTTGCGTCTCAATTTGACTGCAGCTGGGCAGCTGTGACCTGAAATAAAAATGTTCTTTTATGTATTTTGTTATGTCGCTTTCTCAAGTACCATCTTAGGGTATAAACATTTATGCAATTGGCAGATGCTTTTATCTGAAGAAACTTAATAAATAAATTTTGAGTTCATTGGGAATCAGAAGAATTGCTTTTTTTCAATTCTTCTATTTAAAGTCAGCATGAAACGTAAGCTGTGCTAGCCTTTACTTCCCTATTGTGACGTATATCCAGAGATTGAGGGTCTGTATCTCTTACCATTGGAGAAAGCGTAACGGCTAACTTAATCACGTGCGGCACCTCTCAGCCTATCGTGTAATGGCAGTGACATCAGTCGCAACATTCCCTAGTCTGCCTTCTCTTAAAAAAAATGCATTTTTATAAAGCTAAAATTTACATATAGTTCCCAACAAAAGTATCGTTTAGTGTAAAACATCCTGAAGATTAGCAAACAGGCTGTCGATTAATTAAATGATTAGCTATTTCCCCACAACAGCTGTTTAATCAGCATAGTGAAGCCTCTCACCCATTGACATCCATTCAAAAAACAGCCTCTGGTCTCCTTCTCTGCGTACCGCAGGAGGCGGAGTGTTAGCATTAGCCATTACGCTTTTTTGGCTAAAGGTTGCAAGCTTGCCTTCCAGTGGCTTTGGTATATCCAAATGTGAATAACATTAATTACTCACCCTTCATGCCGTTCCACACCCGTAAGACCTTCGTTAATCTTCGGAACGCAAATTAAGATATATTAGTTGAAATCTGATGACTCAGTGAGGCCTCCATAGCCTTGACATTTCCTCTCTCAAGATCCATTAATGTACTAAAAACATATTTAAAACAGTTCATGTGACTACAGTGGTTCAATATTAATATTATAAAGCAACGAGAATATTTTTGGTGCGCCAAAAAACCCCAAAATAACAACTTATTTAGTGATGGCCGATTTCAAAACACTGCTTCGGGAAGCTTTGGAACGTTATGAATCAGTGTGTCGAATCAGCGATTCGGAGCGCCAAAGTCACGTGATTTCAGCAGTTTGGCGGTGGGTTTGACACACAATCTGAATCATGATTCGACACAAAAGATTCATAACGCTCCGAAGCTTCCTGAAGCAGTGTTTTGAAATCGGCCATCACCAAATAAGTCGTTATTTTGTTTTTTTGGCGCTCCAAAAATATTCTCGTCGCTTTATAATATTAATATTGAACCACTGTACTCACATGAACTGATTTAAATATGTTTTTAGTACATGGATCTTGAGAGATGAAATGTCATTGCTGGCTATGGAGGCCTCACTGAGCCATCGGATTTCAACTAAAATATCTTAATTTGCGTTCCGAAGATGAACGAAGGTGACTTTAATTAAGAGAAACATAAGTATATTATTGGACTAATTAAAATTGCACAACCTTATAAAATTTACTTTTTTGTATTTATTTTTTTTTTTGATAGCGGTAATAGAAGGTTACCACAGTTTTATTATAGTAACAACAGCAGTAAGTATGGTATTTTGAAGGACACGGTTACCATGGTGAATTTTTGCGAGAGAGGGAGAGAGAGAGAGAGAGAGAGAGAGAGAGAGAGAGAGAGAGAGAGAGAGAGAGAGAGAGGGGAGGTCGCTTGTCAGTCGGTAGCCTTCAGTTGTAGCTGTGTTAGCTGCTGTTTATTTGTGTCGCTCGCTGTATTCACGCATATTTCTGTGTGTTGGTCTGTGTATTAGTGTCGTATTCAGTGGTGAGTGAGTGGTACCGGGTTCAAAACTCTGATTTCTGTCAGTGTTCAGGCCTGTCTGAGCACAAACGTCTAACGTTACAGGACTGAACTGAACTGACTTCACCATGGACAAAGTAAGTTTTTGCACTCTACTCAATAACTTCGTATTTTCATGTCTCAGCTGAGTTACCGAGATTATAAAGGACTGGACGCTGAGATATCATGTTAAAGGCTAAATTCTGAACTACATAGATGATATTTTAGTCGTTTTGGCTGCTTTGGTGATTGAGTTAGCATGCTAGGCCGCTTTGAACACTCATGACTAACGTTACTTCATGTACAATTTTCTTATAGCAACAGCCTGAAATAACATATTTGAATCCTGTTACTAGGCTAACTAAAACTTTTATTTTATGGCTATCGCTTGATTTGATATTTTAATCTTTTAAATCACCTCACACATGTCATGCTAATGTGTTAGCTCGTATTAGCATGCTGACAAGCGCGAGCGAGACTCACCTAAGCTTTTGTTCAGTCACGACCTGAATATATTTATTTTATTAGTGTTGTTTTGGTCAAATATGATTTATAAGACTTCAATTAAAAAGATCAAGCATATAACCTCTACAGATCTAGTGGAGTAGACTGGCAACGCCCAAAGGTTGACATGCATCATCCTCCATCTGGATATGAGTTTACTCTCTCAGCATATGTTTGGAAATGAGATGCATTTTATTTATTTATTATTTATGTATTATATAAGTGCTATTAAGGTTTCTCATGTTATTGATTGTTAGCAAAATACGTCATGATTTTTTTGTTCTTGCTTCTCTGACTACTTAAAATCATTAAGATCATTGGCTGATGGGTATTATGATCAATCAGTGTACATTCATGGGCAACTGGGATTATTTTTTGTGCAATAGTTGTGTCTGTATCTAAACTGTTAGTAAAAATGTGTGTTGTAAAAGATCATTTATATTCACTAAACCATGTCTTTAATGCCAACTAACAATAAATGAACTCAGAAATAAGCGAACACCTAGGAAAATGTTTCCCCCTTCTAGATGAGAATCTGTCCAATATCAAGTGTATTAACTTAGCACTTCTGGTTAGGGTTGCATAATTCCAGGAATATTCAAAGCTGAAAACTTTCCATCGGAATTAACGGGAATATATGGGAATAAACAGGGAATTTGCAAAATTGCAGGTTAGCCTATAACAGGGTACTTAAATGTTGTTTAAAAAAAACATAATTTTGGTTCAAACAACCAGATTTAATGCAATTCAGTTGAATTTTTCCCCTGCACATTCCACATTCACACAGCACACTACTTACTGCAGGGCTATTGATGCCACACCCACTGCATACACTGTGCATTCCTCCATAACATGCACATTTGATCAAAAATACAGAAAAAAACAGTAATATTGTGAAACATAACTTAAAATAATGGTTTTCTATTTTGATATACATAAAAATATAATTTATATCTGTGATGCAAAGCTGAATTTTCAGCATCGTTTCTCCAGTCTTCACTGTCACATGATCCTTCAGAAATCATTCTAATATGCTGATTTGATACTCCAATATTATCAATGTTGGAAACAGTTGTGCTACTTAATATTTTTTTATTACCTGTGATACTTTTTTCAGGATTATTTGATGAATAAAAAGTTAAAGAACAGCATTTATTTAAAAAATAAATCTTTTGTAACTATATACACTACCGTTCAAAATGCTGGGGTCAGTCTTCTTCTTTTTTTTTTTTTTTGAAAGAAATGAATACTTTTATTCAGCAAGGATGTGTGAAATTAATAAAAAGTGATAGTGTTAGAACAGATTTCTATTTTAAATAAATTCTGTTCTTTTTAACTTTTTATTCATCAATGAATCCTGAAAAAAAGTGTTACAGGTTCCAAAATATTATATTCAGCAGCACAACTGTTTCCAACAGTGATAATAACAGTATCAAATCAGATATTAGAATGATTTCTGAAGGATCATGTGACACTGAAATAAATAATACATAACAATTGCTGCAATGAAAATATATTTTTTACATATTTACTACATTAGAATTAAGTAAATGTGAAAAATAAATAACTGTTATTTCAGCAAAATGTTTATATTTGTTTTTATATGATACATTTTATATAAATATTATACATTTATATAAATTTCCAATTAATTCCCATAAATTACTGTTAAGTTTCCAAATTGGAATATTTCCAAAATTCCAGGTTAAGTTCCCGTGGAAAGTTTCCAGAAATTTACCGGAAACTTTCCGCCACTTTGAAACCCTACTTCTGGTATATGTTCTAGTAAGCGTTTTAACCTCTTTTTGTCTCTGAATACTTTGAAGGCAGATTTCCTGAAAGGACTACCTGTGTATAATAAGACAAACTTCAGCAGATTTCATGCGGACTCTGTATGTAAAGCATCGGTAAGCTTTGATTCACTTTGCAGTGTTCTTCATGGCTGAGCTGTTAATCATCATCTTTCTGAATATTCAGTGTGCGTTTTCACACGGCAGTTGTGAATTACATTTTCAGGTTTTGTTTTAATCCCATTAACAGTCCATTTATTGTGTCTTACAGAACAGAAGGCCGTCAGTATATCTGCCTACACGAGAGTATCCCTCAGAACAGAGTGAGTGCTTGTGTAGCCTCTGGATGAAGGCCTGTTTTACAGCCCCACAATGCATAATAAAAATGAAAGTTTCTGATCTCAAAACACTTTTAGTTTCAGTCTGAAGCCTAATTTTAAGTTGTTCTTTCTCTCCTTACAGTCATTGTAACAGAGAAGACAAACATCCTTTTGCGTTATCTTCATCAACAGTGGGACAAAAAGGCAAGTGTTTTCAAGCTCTGCTGACAAAGCAACCGTATGGTGATGGATAAATTGACTCATTTCATAACTGTTCTCTTTACTGGCGCAAAGGCAGGACAACCTGTCACTCATGAGATCACAGCAATGGCAAACCACAACCAGCCAATCAATTCCCAATGGAGAAATTCAAGTCCCACCCTACATTTTTTGGTTTACCTATGGGCTCTCTCTAAATAAAAAGCCTATCAGTATATCTGCAACCAGCTGCAACACACTTTGTACTGCAGTTTGTGGTGCTATTGTAAGTGGTGGAAAAGTTCTTCCACTTTTGAATGCAAAATGTATTTTTTAGTCAGAATTATTGCACTCCCATTCTGTTGCACTCCATCTGTTTGATGCGTGTTTGCATGCCGGCTGTCCTTCTAACAGTTTAACAGAGACCTGTTTTCTGTCTGGACGAATCAAAATGGGAATATGTGAATTTTTAAAATTACAGTATATAACCTTAAGATTATATATAGAAAGTTATGCACTACGGAAAACAGGTCTCAAATGCATTAAACAGCACATGCATCTGGCCCTCATTCTGAACCTGTCTGAAATGATCTGTTTTAAGGGGCGGCTCCTTTTAAGGCTTGGCAGTATACGGCCACTGTTACGATTGGTTAACGTCATTGCATAGGAAACAGTATCGACGCCCCCTTGCTATTGCATATAAAACTCTTATTTACAGATAAAGCATTATGAATAGGGCTGGGTATCGATTTAGATGTCCCGATTCGATTCCGATTCACAAGATCTCGATTTAATTTTGATTCTCAATTTCCGATTTTTGATTCCATTCAATTAATTAAATGATTCAGTTTTCACTTGCCCCTCCACAAAAAAAGTAATAAATGAATAAAATAGTTATGTATTGTAAATAAGGTTATGACACCCTATATTTTAGAGACCAGTGAAATGGAACAATTCTCGATTCCATTTTCGATAACACAGCTAAAACTACTAACATAAATTTCAAAGATTATTAAAGACAATAAAACAGTCATTAATAAAAAAAGAACAAATAATTAAATTAAGCAGTAGCATAAATAAATAAATACAATAGAACAAAGATACAAATGAAATAATCAGTGCTTTTAAGGTTTTTCATGTAGGTCTAACAGTAGTTTTCAGGTACAGAAATTGAATAAAGTAATCAAATGTAAAATAGAACTGCATATAATCTTCACTGTACAGATTAAATAAAGGTTAATCCTTATTAAAGTTACAAAAATGTTATTCAGTGAAGAGCATGGAGTGATTTTTCTCTCTCTTTTGTAGCTTGGTTAACATTAAAACACAGACAGCTGCAGGAATATTAGGTTGCTGTCACTTTAAGACTAATGCACGGACCCAATAATGATACACATGCGTTCTTTCTCTACTGCTTACCATAACAGGCTATGTTTACCTGGATACTTGCAATGGCGGCAAATTTGTCCATTTAGGCGCAAAGAGAGGTGAAAAATTAATTTTATTATTTGAATGCTGCCTGAGATGCGCAGCTGTGAGCACTTAGGGTGTGTGCTTTCAAATGTTAACTACTATCTATACATCTCTCTCTCTCTCTCTCTCTCTATATATATATATATTAGTACAGATATATACTATTTTGGCAGCTGTTACAGAAACATTTTTACAAAAAAATCTTCTGATTTGAAGTATTAGATAGCTTAGATATTTGCACCACTACAATGACACTAATAATTCTTAATTTCTGATAGAAATGCAAAATCAATCAGTAGTTATTAATAGAATAACGAGACACAAACCTTAACATTCAATCGCGTTTGGTCCCATTTACATACAAACTTTAAGTCCAAAAGTGCGCACATTTGGAGAAATGCACATTTACCTCATAATTCATTAGATAGAATATAAGCTGGGCCGTACGCAGGGTTTCATACCGAAAGTGTTTGCTGGGGGGGTACGGGGGCCGAGAAATCGCCGACAAATGCCCGAAATCACAGGCAAATCGGAGCTCGTTCACGCGAGTGACAATCACACAGTGTGAATGAGCAAAGACGCGATCTGAGAGAATCGCCGACGAGTCGAGACGAGTTCAAAATCCTGCTGTGTGAAAAGCGTTCTGACTGAAAACTACATCGGCGATGACCGACAGCCAATGAGAGAGCAAGATACAGAGCAGCGGGGAGTTCGGGGAGGAGTTATAGACCACAATATCAGCAGGTGTGGCTTCAGTTCATACACATAAACATTTCAATTCTATCAAACCGAAGCAAAGCACAAACATTTGTTTGACCATCAGCAACAGCAGCACATTGAAAAGTTATGTATTTAGCTCCAACTGTCATTGCAGAACACACAATCCTTGTTCTTCGTGTCTCCCCAAACATTTCTTCCTCCATATTCTTCTTTTCTTTATGTTGTTTTCGCTGCAAATCAGCGCACAGGCAATTCGTATTTCAAGCTTCATGCAGGCTACTATTTTTAATAATAATCCCACCGTGTGTCTCAATCAGCTCCCTAGTTCAGGGCACTGATCAGGGTATCAGCCACATTCACTTTCATTATGTACTGATTCACTACCTAGGGAGCTAGGGAGCTGATTGAGATGCTGTGCCTGTCTCACGTGAGAACTCTGGTCTTGTGCGGGTTGTTTCCTTGTCATGTCTCGCGTGTGTTTTGGTTGTGAAACGTAGTTTGCATGCCAGACAGAGTTGTCGGCGATTCTTCCTATTGTAAAGTCATGCAGTGTGAAACCTTCTGTCGCCGATCCATCGTGCAGTTTGAACACAGCAGCGAATGAATGCTGGCCAAGATAGTCATGCAGTGTGAAAAGAACAGTGACCCGACTACTTTGAAAATCGTGCAGTCTGAACTCGGCATTAATCGCGTGTTTGGTAATTTCATGACTTAACTTACAACAGAACAACGACGGTCATTGTTCGTAGTTTGTTTTGCGCTTCAGCTATAATAAAGTAATTATGCAGTGTGCGCTGGCGCATTTGCGCATGCAATTCTTGAGTGCGCGCCACGAGCACAGTATAACGGCTGATTGGACAGTCATGTTAATTTTTAGTTTTACCGACATAGCCTGACAACATCTCATCTGACCGCAGTTCACTGTTGTTCAACTGAAGCTCCCTTGTCGTCACCTAACGTTACCTTTTCCACAGGGTTTTAGGTGCCCTTTTTTGGAAAGACATCTAAGTTTACCTTGAGAAATGCTGAAAAAAACAGCTTTGTGAAAATCACACTTCAATCTGATGGTTTACTTTGATGGATATAGGCAATGATGGCAAAACGGACATGTTAAACAAGCTAAATGGTGTATGCTTAATTTCACGACAAGTGCGATTAATCGTGATTAATTGCAATTAAAAAAATGTATCTATTGACAGATGTGTGTGTGTGTATATGTGTGTGTGTGTGTGTGTGTATGTATATATATATATATATATATATGTATGTATGTATGTATGTATGTATGTATATATATGTATGTATGTATGTATGTATGTATGTATTATATATGTATGTATGTATGTATGTATGTATATGTATGTATATGTATGTATATGTATGTATATGTATGTATATGTATGTATATATATATATATATATAATATAATATAATATAATATAATATAATATAATATAATATAATATAATATAATATAATATATAATATATATATATATATATATATATATATATATATATATAGACACACACACACACACACACACACACACACACACACACACACACACACACACGTATGTATGATCTGTCTAATATTGTCTTACAATATAATTATCTGCCAGTCTCTGATAAACATATTACCAGATCATCCAAATCAATATCATACATACCATATCGGCTTCCGGGGTAACTCTGGGCCTTTCGCCCTTCAACAGCACGGACTTGGCTGTCACCCGGAAGCGGCCGCATGCAAATCAGACAGTCCACTGTTCACCATATTCATCATTAATTGCTGGACAAGACCCTCTGATCACTTTTTTTCTCCATACAGTTCTATATTTGGAGAGCCTTTTGGCATACTGCTGTATCCACCACACAGGCTCATGGCATGATTGAGAGCGAACCTGAGATCACGGCACGGTGTGGCCAACAAGTGACAGAGTTTAATTGTCCAAACAAAAATGCTAATTTGCTTTAAATATAGCCAAAATAGTTCCTCGTCGCAGCAACAATGAGAAAGTCCCACAAAAGTCTGACAAAATCCCCAAATTGGCAACACTAGTTGAAATGTTTGCTAACAGTAACAGGTTTTTTGAACTTCTTTCACCCCTAAGTGAAGCAAAGTACTTTACCATGAGCATATCAGGGCCTTCAAACATGCCCATCAAGTGCATGCTTAAATAGGAAAAATCCATGGAAAAAGCAGCACAGTGGAATGGAAAAATATTCTTCCCTGTTGAGAAATGCAGCTACCAGAAAGATGAATTTAAACGTATGCTTTTTTTTGTCATGCAGAATGCAGCTAAAAAGCGAGAGCAGGAGCAAGCAGAAGGGGAGGGTGGCAGCCCAGCACCTCCCCGCAAAATCGCCCGGACAGACAGCCAGGAGATGAACGAGGACTCATAGAGGAACCCACCATCCAACAGCACAAGAACGGACACAACAAGCCCAAACACCCGCACACCACACAGGAATATCATCTCAGAAAGAAGGAAATGGAACACTTATCTTACAGTGTGCTTTTTTATTTTACTGAGTGCTTCCTGATGCAGTCAGTGCCCAATTCTGAATGTGTGGGGGCACAATGGGTTTCCACTGCCAGCTTTGAAGATTCTGCTGAACTCTGAACTGCTTGGGGGTGAGAGGGGGGGGGGGGGGAGGCGGGTTCTGCGATATTCAACAAGCACATAATAAGGAATGTCTGCTGTGAAGAAGTGTTTGAATTTTTTTTTTTTTTTTTTTTTTTTTTTTTTGGGACACTATTAAAGCAATTTAAGTTTAAAAACACCCTAGTAATCTCAGCTGTGGATTTATGCTTTCATGATATACTTTGCCACAGGCACTAAAAACACAGGGTCTCTCTTAAGTGTCCAAAAAGGGAAATTTCAGAAATGTACAGCCTCGTTTGGCAGATTTAGATGTAGTGTTTCGTGTTGGTAATGTAACAGTCTTCCTAGCAGGTGCATACTTGTGCATGAATGCACTGTTAGGACTGTTAATCTGTTGTCACAGATTGAGGATGACATTTCTGGTGATGTGAAGAGATACAAATGGTGACTTACAAATGTTGATGTCTCACTTCCTCCTGTTGTCATATAAGCTTTCAGTGCTGTGTTAGTTTCAGCAGTTCTCTGGAATCATAAATCGATCACCTGCCTTCAGATGCCTGACTCGATCATTTACTTAATCCCTGTGTGATCCATTTCTGCGTATGATAGGATTTTCCCAGGTTAGAGATTAATAATGTCTCTCTTGTTTTCTGGGTTTGTAGTTGTGTTGGAGTTCTGAGATTTAAGGTGCATCTATGCAGCAGTTCCTCTCAACCTGCAGAGGGAGTCAGTGAACTGTGGTTGTGGTACAATAAACAGTAGAAGCTTTACACATGGGGCTTAATAGTCTCAGCCAGTGTTTAGAGTCCACAACATCCGTAAAACTGTGTTTTCACTGTGTCTGGAGACATAATGTTAGGTTAAGTCAACAGTTTTAAGCTGTTTCCTGGCAAAGTTTCTTAGTTTGTTCTTGTTAAAAAAGACAATTATATTGAAGCCATCAACATAAAACAAAAATCATGCATGCATTAAGGAAAATGTTTTGGGTAAAGGAAATATTTAAAACCTCTACGGGGGGAAGTGTGCAGAGAGCTGCCCATGTCGAGTCTAAATCTAGCTGAAAGAGTTCTTGCAATTACACCTGCATTTGTATGTTCTTGTTCTTATGAAGCCTTCCCAACTTCTGTGTTTGAGGTCAACATTTTTTTTTTTTTTTTTGTGAATCAAAATAAAAATTAAATTTAAAAATAAAATGTTGTCAAGCCAAGTTTAATTTTCATTTCAAGATGATTTCTAATAAATTCAAGGCAAGAGATTATGGTTGAATACTTGAAATTGGACAGCCAGTGGCACATTTTCAGTGAGGCTGTGAGAGCATATGCTCAACAGGTGTAATCCGCTTTAATCTTGAGTTCTTACAGTGACCATGCTGCCACGTAGATGTGGAAGTGAATGAAGGTGAAAAACAGTCCCGTTGTTGCTCTAGTAGTTTGTTTTTTTGTTTTTACATCAAATTAATTTGTTAAAGAATATTTAAAGAAGTTTATTGTGCGGGACAGATTATATTTAGATTAGATTATTGGATTGAGGGTAGCAGATTACCAACCCTCAATTTCATTACACTGGGAAGAGACGGTACTGGAGTCGACGGTCCAGCTTTTTCATGTATTGGGAACATTGGTAATCAGGTAAGATATTTCACTGTACAGTATGTGAAGGAATATAAATTTATTTATACCTAAATTGGAGGCAACCTACTAGGCCAAAGCCTTGACGAAAGGAAAGGCAGATGCGACTAATTACACCGCTTTCGAATAGCATTCACTCCCATCAAATTAAGCTATTTACAAAGGATTTTTGTCTGACAGCCATAGAAAAGATGTTTCATTATGTCCATATGAATTTGAGTACTTGAATGTCTGTTATATAAATAAAAACCTATTGATTTTAGAAAAAGGCCAGACCAAAGCACTAAGACACACAGAGGAACAGTGTGCAAATATAAAATCTATAGCCAAAAAACTAAATCCATAACAACTTAATTCCAATGAGATTTTCAGGCACTATTAGTTTTCTATGAATGTGAAATGTAATTCCATGATTAATATGATGGTATTTATGTTTTTTTAAATGTACTGTCCAATAATGATCCAAATGGAACATATTTGTGGGGTTGAATTTTGAGAATGGGGCAGAGTGAATTACCCAAACTCCATATAATTCACAATTACATTCCTTAAAAAGTATAAAATCATTATTGCCCTATGAAACTTTTTACTCATTCGTGGAAATGCTAGTAGGTTGCAAAATTCTATGGTCCTGTGAGAATAAGTGTACATAATAGACCTGAAAGCAAAGTATTGTATTTGATGCAAAAACAACCCAACATCCAACTTAATTTCTAACATCAAGCATGGTGGATGTAGTATCATGCTCTGGGGTCACTTTTTGGCCAGAGGAACTGGGTAGCTTGTTGCACCCAACACACTGGAGTTAAATCATATACGAGAATGTGTGGATCCTTGATCCGCCGAACTGAATTTTGCAGAAGCCCATGTACTAAAACATTGATTCTTTGAGAACCCAAGTGTACTTCTTATTTCCCCAGGCGTTCACCATGCTCACCAGCTTTGTGGATGGAATATTCTGTTGCTTTACAGGGAAGTCTACAAATGTGGTGGTCCCTATTGAATCATCCGAGCCCACCGATGGTTTTGAATTTGTAGAGGTGAAACCAGGAAGGGTTTTGAGGGTTCGACATATTATCCCAGACAGACCAGTGGTTGAGGAGCCAGGGACTGGGGAAGGGGGTAGTGTGAGCTGCAAACGCAAAATCTCGGTGTACCGAAATGGACAGCTTCTGATTGAGAACGTCAACGAAGCCACCCATCCAGAGCTGGTCCGCTATCAGAATGGAGACAGCACTGTGGATATGGAAGTTTCCAACTGTGAGGCTCCTGCAGCAGGTCAGGATACTGAGCCCACACCAGAGTCAGCTGCAGGACAGGCTACAGATACCAAACCTGTACCACAGCAGGAGCAGCAGCAAGTGCAGCGCAGGCGGCGCAAACCAAAACGCTCCATTGTGATTGACTGCGAGCGGAAGATTGCATGCTGCAAAGGTACTCACCCAGACGTGGTCTTGTTTTTCATACATGGAGTCGGGGGATCGCTGGATATCTGGGGAAGCCAACTGGACTATTTCTCCCAACTTGGTTACGAGGTAATCGCCCCAGACCTGGTCGGCCATGGTGCAAGTTCAGCCCCTCAGATACCTGCTGCCTATACCTTTTATGCTCTGGCTGAGGACGTTAGAATCATCTTCAAGCGATATGCAAAGAGGCGGAATATTTTAGTTGGACACTCATATGGGTGAGAAATGGTCCACAAATGTACTCATTTGCCTGGTTAATGCAGATACATTTTCCCTCTAATTTTAGCGTTTTCTTTC
The DNA here is from genome assembly GCF_024489055.1 of Chanodichthys erythropterus. NCBI lineage: Eukaryota > Metazoa > Chordata > Actinopteri > Cypriniformes > Xenocyprididae > Chanodichthys > Chanodichthys erythropterus. Next base: position 29,135,176 of record NC_090226.1, read on the forward strand.
TTTGAGCAGTGTCTCGTTTTGTACCTTCCTGGCTCACGAGTATCCGGAACAAGTTCATAAAGTTGTGATGATTAATGGTGGAGGTCCCACAGCACTCGAGCCCAGTCTCTGCTCTGTCTTCAACTTGCCCACGTGTGTCCTTAATTTCCTGTCCCCGTGCCTCACCTGGAGTTTCCTCATGTAAGAATAATGGTCAACAGGACATATTGACCCTGCCTTGCCTTTTGCCAGCTTGAACATGAGTATCTATGTTTGTCAACCACCTTGTCCATTTAAAGGACTAGTTCACTTTCAAATAAAAATTTCCTGATAATTTACTCACCCCCCATGTCATCCAAGATGTTCATGTCTTTCTTTCTTCAGTCGAAAAGAAATGAAGGTTTTTTCTCCATATAGAGGACTTCAGTGGAGCCTAAACGGTTGAAGGTCAAAATTACAGTTTCAGTGCAGCTTCAAAGGGCTTTAAACAATTCCAGACAAGGAATAAGGGTATTATCTAGAGAAACCATCGCTCATTTTCTAAAAAAAACAAAACAAAATTTTTTTTATACGTTTTAACCATTAATGCTCATCTTGAACTAGCTCTCTTCTTCTTCTCTATTTGAATTCCAGCAGTGTAGACGCTGCTAAGTGTATTACTGCCCTCCACAGGTCAAAGTTTGAACTAATTGTTATACAAATTGCACTAGCATATTGTACAGGACAATTTAGTTCAAACTTTGACCTGTGGAGGGCAGTAATACACTTAGCATTATCTACACTGCCGGAATTCAAATAGAGAAGAAGAAGAAGAGAGCTAGTTCAAGATGAGCATTTATGGTTAAAATATATAAAATTTGTTTTGTTTTTTAAAAAAATGAGTGATGGTTTCTCTAGATAAGACCCTTATTTCTCATCTGGTGTCATGTAGAACACTTTTAAGCTGTACTGAAACTGTAATTTTGACCTTCAACCTTTGGGCTCCATTGTAGTCCACTATAAGGAGAAAAATACAGGAAAGTTTTCATCAAAAACCTTAATTTTTTTTTCGACTGAAGAAAGAAAGACATGAACATCTTGGATGACATGGAGGTGAGTAAATTATCAGGAAATTTTAATTTGAAAGTGAACAATTCCTTTAATGTTTTTTGATAATAAATGTTTTTCTTTATAAAGGGCTGGATTTGCCCATCAGGGAACAAGAGAAAAGAAACTACTAAAAGAGAACAATGCCTTCAACGTGTCTTCCTTCGTTCTGCGGTCCATGATGAGTGGACAGTACTGGCCGGAGGGTGATGAGGTTTACCACGCTGAAATCACAGTGCCTGTTCTGCTGGTTCACGGCATGTACGACAAGTTTGTACCAGTACAAGAGGACCAGCGTATGGCAGAGGTACAGTGATTTTATGTTCCAAGCTTTGGGCCTCATCCATAAAGGTTTTTTCCTCCTGTAATTAAAGAGATTCTGTGAATAGGGTTTTAGTGGCAGTAATTAATTTGATAAGCTGGTGTGCAAAAACATATCAATAACTCTTTACTCATTTACTAACCTTCTTGTAGATCCTCTTGCTGGGGTTCCTGAAGGTCATTGATGATGGAAGTCACATGGTCATGATGGAGTGCCCTGATGTAGTTAATACTCTCTTACATGAATTCTTCCTGTGGCAGCCAGCTACTGCCTCGAAACCCAAACAGGAAGCAGCCCCCACAAAGACCACCACCAAATCTCCAGAGGACACAACAAGACCAAAAACTGCCCCTAAGTCACCCTCCAAATCTCAGCCAGACTTAATAAGACCAACAACTGCACCAAAAACCATCAATACTGGGACAGAGGCCTCAGTGGACATCAGATCTAAGGGCAAGAAATAGCTGGTCTACCAAATGTTACGGTATCCATTTAAAGGTGTTAAATTTGCTCTGCTCTTACATGTGGGACAAATTTAATGGCACAGTCTGAACGTAGGATGTCCTTGGATATTCGCCAATTGGTCTATGTATGACTGCAGCAAACAGACTCAGAAAGAGCTCAGAGGGACATTTGTCCCAGAGCAGTGGTTGAATATTTCCAGCTTTTGAATGAAATGAAGATCCCTAGAGGATGCTTTTTTTTCTTTTCATTTGAGCTTACTCAAATGAGTGGTTTGCATTCTTATGTCTACTATGGGATTTATGTGCTTAAATAGGATAAAATGTGTTATGATAATGTCAGCTCAAAGATGTTTATATCACATGAGTGATGATCTCAATATTAAATATTCAGAGTTCACAAAGAAATACTGTTGCTTTGGATGCATTTGTTGCAAATAGATGGATTTATTTACCGTTTAATATCAGCTGATGTCCTGTCTGTGATAGACAGTAGAATATTCTTTTTTTTTTTAAACTTTCATATTAGTTTATACTTTAACCCCCGGTATTAAGGCTTAAGCCTTGTCCCAGACTAAAATGCACATTTGAGGTGTTTTAACCAAAAGCAGCTTGCACTGACATATCTTAAAATATGTCAGTGCCATTTTTTTGTCTCATGATGCACACCAGTAATGTTATTTTTTTTTTCTAAGGCATGTTTAAAAAAGCTAAATGTCCTAATTGAACTAAGGCTTAATCCTGATTTAATCTAAGCCCCGCCAGGCCTTAATGTTGAAAGTTCTCCAGCACTGTTGAATTACTGTTAAAACAAAAAGCTCTTTCTGCTTCATATTCATAGACATTAGCCTACCTACACAGCCCACATTAATTTCAAGAGAGATGAGAGAGACAGAAACTTACAAGGAAGCACAAATGCAGTCTTTGACAGGCTACCTATTATATTGCATGCTGCCAAGCTGGTTTTTCACCAGTAAAATGTGTAGAGTTCATAAATCTGGTAACATTTTAGGTTTAAAATGATTAAAGAATGCACAATTCAATTGGAATTCAAACATAAAATTAAACATTTAGGGGTGGTTTTCCATACAGGGTTTAAATTAAGACAGGAATAGGCCTTAATCTAGAATAGTTAATCAAGGCTTAACTCTCTATGGTGTTTCGTCATTTATAAATGATGCAGAGAAAATCGCATTTAAAATACAATAATAATATTCAAACAAAAAGATTATATTTTAGTATTATCTCATATATAAAAAAAAAAAATTAAAAATTAAACTCTGTGCCATGTGCTTGACATGTTTGGCAACAAGGACTTTAAGGCGACATGGGCACGTTCACACGCTGTCAAGTGAATTTTAGACTAAGAAATACATTTAAAAAATAAATAATTGCACATCCAGATGTCTTTTCTAAATTTGTTGGCTATTTTAATGTACATTTTGTAAATTTAATAACTCAAATACCAAAAAAAATTGTTATGCAGCCCTTTTGCCTGCATTTTAGGTTTATGTTATTTGTACATTTTTATGTAAATTTATAGAAGACAGACAGATAAAGCTGCACCTTTTACATAAAGAATTGATGATAGTGATGGCAGTGCATCAGAAAATAAGGTCTTAGTAAAAAGAGAAGTTGAAGATCAAAGAGAACAGAAGCAGTCATGGCTGTCCTTAAGAGTTTTAGCTCAAATATAAAAAAAAAATCCCTACAAAATTAGGTTAACCACCGTGTACTCTGATCAATTATTTATAACTTGTGAACCAAACTGTTATAGATATCTGTTCTGAGATAAATCTGAAAAAGTATACAGTAAAATTCAATATTTTGGAAGTATAATATAATATAATAACCATCGGTTTCAATTCAAGATAATTTATAAATTAGAACAAAGAATGCTGCAACATTAAAAAAATTCACTAAATCTGTAAAACTGAAAACATGCCAGGGTCTAGGCCAATCACAACCAACAGCCCACTAAAATCAGACTACTACAATGCAAACTTCAGAGTCTATGGCCAACAAAGTGTAGATATTTTTGAGTCATTGTTGTCCTCAGCTCATATTCGCTTATATTAAAATACTTTTAAAATGTTTTACTCAGTTCAAGGTAAGGTCTGAAATAAATGTTTTCCAAAAAGGAATTGAGTGCTGAATGTTTGCAATATTAACATCTATACAGCTACTTACATAGTTTTGAGAGGTTTTGAACAGAAAATTAAGCTAAAAAAACGACTCGTTTACTCTTTCTTGCCAACAGCAGCGGCTGCAAAGTACAACTTGAAAGTGCAATGCTGATGCTTCTATAATGGATTCACATCCATGAGCGAGGCAGTTCCATCTCATTTGAAGGTTCTATTTGTTTATTCCTATGGAAGTTGAGCTTCACAGAAAGGAATGAACTGAAAACGCTCAGTCTGTTCTGCACCAGTGGACACATTATAATGGCTTCAAAATGAAAACGCGCGTGCTGCAGCAGTATGTGAATCCAACAATAGATCATGCGCCTGCTGATGCACACAGAGGAAAATAAACTATAAATGTAGCTTTTATGGAGAAAAAAAATAAATAAATAAAAGGCAAAATCAGAGGCTGTTTTGGAGGCTTTTATTTACATACTCAATTTTTACTTCAGAGGAATGAAGCGGGAAGAATGAGTGGCTCCAATACCCGGACGACCGTGTTTAACAGGCTTGTATGTGATGGAGAACTCTCCAAGGTAATGACCAATCATCTCAGGCTGAAAAGAGACAAAATACATATTAGCTGCAACCTGCCGGGTCTTGTAAATTATATTTACTAAAAATAAATAAATAATTAATTAATTCACAATGCATTCAATACAATGTCATTAATATTTAATGTCTTTGTGGGACACACGGTGAGTCCTTGAAATGAACTTTAATACATTCTTCACGAACTTTCAACAGTGCATGATTCATCCCCACCTTGATTTCAACCTGATTGAAGGTCTTGCCGTTGTACACGCCGACCATGGATCCAACCATCTCCGGCAGGATGACCATGTCTCTCAGGTGAGTTTTCACCACCTCTGGTTTCTCCATGGGAGGCGCCTCTTTCTTGGCCTTACGGAGGCGTTTAAGGAGAGACTGCTGCTTCCTCCTGAGGCCGCGGTTCAGCCTCCTCCTCTGTCTGGCACAGTAGAGCTGCATCAGCTGCTCACTAAGGAAAAAAACAGACACTGGCTTAAATCAACATTTCTACACAAGCAGAACTAGATCAATGATAATGACACCTTAATTCAGAACTTTGGCACAGAACAAGTATAGAAGTTTGACGGTCAAAGACTATAGAACAACAAGACGTGTCATTCATTGTTTTGAATGGGAGAAAGTGCAACGCACAATATGGTGGAATAAGTCCCGCTTTCTAAATAAGAACTAAAGGCAATTGGTAAAGCCACAGTGTCACTGCAGCGGCCGTTAGTAGCTCTGGTTTCTACAGAAATAGTCAGACGTGCACTTCCTTAGAGACACGCTCTTAAGACTTCGGATGAGCTTGATCCAGCCTGAAAAACACTTTTTTTTTGTCATTATTCGAGCTTATGAGACAGTTATTGTCAGATTTAATTGGTGATTTCAAATATGAATTTTAATCGAAAGCTTGGCAAACAGCTTGAGAATTTGATGTTTCCCCATTCAAAGAGATAGAAGCTGCAATTGCATGCCCGAAATGACTTGTCTTAACCCTTTCGCACGTAAGTTTCAAATATTCTGGCTGACCCCCCAGCGTGAGTTTTTTTAAGGCGACCGTTATTTAGAACGTATCACTTTATGGTTTCCATGGTGACGCGTCATTGCTTGTTATGTGACACACTGCAGCACTGTATGAATGATAATCTGCTTTCATTTAATTTTTCCTTTTTTATACAACATATTCACAAATTTGTTAACTATAGCATGAAATATCTAATATTCCGATTGCCAAATATGTGCAAGTGGATGTGTTTTGCCGTTTAAACACCTTTATAACAATTGCGTTAGTTGAGCTATATGAGCGATGGGCGCCGCCATGTTAGTTTGCACCGCACAGAGAATCGGATCTGTTGGATTTACAAGCCGTGAATTTATCCACTTCTCCTGAAATACATGAAAGTAAGTGTGCCGGTGAACTGGGGAAGAATAGAGTAAGCTTTTAAGTTACTTTCACAATGTATATCTGATATGAATTAAACGTGTTGTCAAGTTATAATGGAAAGGGTTGTTATTTCCACTTCTATAGACATCATTGTGTATAAATATATTGTTTAGTTAGTACTTATGTGCATTTAAATGTCTGAAACCTGAAATGAACATTTGGTTGAAAACACTGCATATATGTGATATGCAAAGCGCTGCGCGCGTCGGTCTCTGGTTTAGCGCCAGTTAAAGCGCGCACGCACATTTGAATTTGGCAGTTGATCACGTAATGCACTGAACGTTCTAATCACACCAGTCCACACCACACCACACGGCCAGTCAAGACTGATCACACCGGTGTGACCGTACGCATCAAAGGGTTAATGGGACTTGGATACAGTACAGAAGCGCATCTGTTTAGAAAACATCCATTCTGGCTGTCTTACATACTATGAGATTTGAGATGCGGTAGAGGGAGGCATTTTGACTATCGATTCTGTTCAGAAAACCATATGACTTGAAGTACTGACATTGCACAGTATGGACTACTTTGATGGTGCTTTGTCAATTTTACAAACTGTTGCATGAGAAAGATCTATGGAAGCTTGTTTCTGCCACAATAAAAAATTAAAAAAGGTAAACATTTTTTTTCCTCTCACAATTCTTACTTTTAAAATTGTGAGATTGAAACTCGCAATTATATACTTTTTTTCATAATTCTAGCTTCCATCTTACAGACTTTATCCTTCAGAAACCCACCACAGAATAAGAGGTAACTGCAATCTTTTCTAAATCTTGTAAGAAATAAGTCAGAATTGTGAGTTTATATTCAGACTTTACCAATTAGAACTGCGAACTTACCAATTCTGAATTGTGAACAAAGATCAGAATTGCGAGATAAAACCACAATTTTCTTGATTTTTTTTTTCTCCCATAGAGCACTATGGAAGCTTGTCTGCACCACTGATTAAAAAAAAAAAAAAAGGTTATTACAACTTTATATTGCAATTATGACTCGCAATCGTGATTTTTAAAGTCTAATTCTGAGGGTGATGCCTTTTTTTCTCAGAATTGCGAGTTTATCGCTCACAATTCTGACTTTTCTCAGAATTTACCCTTTGCCTTGAGTTTGATTGACAAGCGATCCAACCAATCATAACTCAGAATCCGCCATTTTGTCCGACAAAGCAGTCAGGAGTTAGATTACCTTGGTGGATTTGAACTTGAAAAATGTTGTGATTGCATCTTTCCGTGTTTGAAACAACATTCCTTCATGTTCATTTGATGCTATAAATGATTTAGTAGGAAGAGATGATCGGTTTACGAGCCTCTTGAGCTGAGGCGCTACAGCAATCTGTCACGACACATTAAAAGAGCCACAAAATGTTTTTTATTGTTCGAATTTCTTTAAAAAAAAAAATTACATAATTTTAAAGCTGGGACTGTGTTTAATTTCATAAGTAACCTGCTCTGTCTTGTCTGTCGACGTGTGGTCAGTGTCCTCTTTGCTCCGCTGTGTATTTTTCACTCTGTGTGTCGTGACAGCGCCATGGCTTTCAGGACAAATCAGCAGTAACTAAGGGGAACGGGTCTTTGCGAAGGGTCAATTGCAAGATATAAACCAATTATAACTAGCAATTGCGAATTCATATCATGAAATTCTTACTTTATAACATGCAATTCTGAGAGAAAAAAAAAAAAAAGATTGCAAGCGATAAACTCGCAATTCTGAGAAGTCATAACTGCAATACAAAGTTGAAATAACCTTTTATTTACTCAGTGGCGGAAACAAGTTCCATAGAGAACAGCCAGGACATTCCACCTAATCTTTTGCTTTCCTCACAAAAAAGTCAGTTTTGAAACTCAGTCATTTCAACTGACTTTTTTTGTCAGTTGCCAGTGTCTTGCTCCTTGTTTCTTTCCTCGTTAATTCATTCACTTGATGACACTTTCCCTGGACGCTTTACACGCAATGTGAAGCAATAGAAGCTCGACTCACTAGGACATGTCCAGCAGCTGGTCCAGGTCCACACCTCTGTAGGTGAATTTCCTGAAGGTACGCTTCTTCTTCTGCTCAACGTCCGCCTGTGGGAATCACAACCACCGTCAATCAGCCGCTTTTCACGGGCTTTTACTTAGCCGTTAGCGTCTTAACCAACAAATAAACACTGACTAATAAAATAAAAAGATCATTTTCTACTTAATCACGTTACACAGGAACACAAGAACAAACAGTCTGAGAATCCATCACGCTGCACTGAGAACTACATCGCACGACTGAAGCTACTAATCGAACGAGCATCTATCTAAACATTCATCCCAGGCGAAAAATAACGGCCTGAAAACATGCATTAATTCTTAAATATGCCTTATTCATATTATCTAATCTAATATACATCATGATTATAGTAGATTCGTTTGGATTATTGTCGTTTTATTATTCACAAATAAGAGGTGAACCTACCATCTTGAGAGACTCCCGGAAAAGGAAGGAGGCAGGAGATACGCGATAATATCGCGAGAGTTCAGTGAATATTTGACGAGTTTAGTAAGTCTCCCTCTAGCGGAGAGGAGGAAAAAAATATTATTTTATGTTGTTGACATGAGAATGCGGTTTTATTTTTTGAGCAAATCAATTAATGAAATCAAAATGTTGTTAATTGATCCGTAAAAACGAGAAATCCACGCACTAAATGCACTGTGGCGTCGATGAAACTGTGCTTGGGTAAAAATTAATAGTTTTATTCAGTAAAAACGTATTAAATGTATCAAAAGTCAGTGTAGACATTTATAATCTTACACAGCACATTTTTATTGCAAATAAATGCTGTTCTGTTGAACATTTTACTTACTTTTTTCTTTAGATTTTAATTCAGTATGAGTTATAATATTGTATTGTTAATAATGTGTGAATGTATGTTTCACTTTGTACTTTCTTTTTCTTTTTTGCTATATAAATAAAACAACCTTGAACCTTGAACATTTTATTCATCAAAGAATTACAGAAAAATGTTTTCAACATCATTAATCAGAATAAATTCTTTTGGGCCCCAGATCAGCATATTTTAATGATAATCATGTGACACTGAAGACTGGAGTAATGATGCTGAAAATTCAGCTGCCATCGCAGAAATAAGTTACTTGTAAAAATAAATAAATAAATAAATAAATGTCTGCTCACCAAGATTGCATTTATTTAATTAAAAATACAGTAAAAACAGTAATATTGTGAAATATTATTACAATTCAAAATAACTGTTTTCTATTGGAATATAATATAAAATGTAATTTATTTCTGTGTTGGAAAAGCAGAATTTTCAGCATCATTTATCCAGTCTTCAGTGTCACATGATCCTTTAGTAATCATTTTAATATGATGATTTGCTGCTCAAGAAACATTTATGATTATTTTCAATGTTGAAAACAGTTGTGTACTTTTTTTTCAGGATTCCTTGATGAATAGAAAGTTTAAAAGAACAGCATTTATCTGAAACACAAAGCTTTTGTAACATTATACACTACCGTTCAAAAGTTTGGGGTCAGTAAGAATTTTTATTTTTATTTTTTTGAAAAGAAATTAAAGAAATGAATACTTTTATTCAGCAATGATGCATTCAATCAATCAAAAGTGGCAGTAAAGACATTTATAATGTTACAAAAGATTAGATTTCAGATAAACACTGTTCTTTTGAACTTTCTATTCATCAAATAATCCTGAAAAAAAATATTGTACACAAATATTTTGTACAATTGTACACATGAAATGTTTCTTGAGCAGCAGATCAGCATATTAGAATGATTTCTGAAGGATCATGTGACACTGAAGACTGGAGTAATGATGCTGAAAATTCAGCTTTGCCATCACAGGAATAAATTACATTTTCAAATATTTTCAAATAGAAAACAGTTATTTTAAATTGTAATAATATTTCAAATTTTACTGTTTTTACTGTATTTTTAATTAAATAAATGTAGCCTTGGTGAGCAGATGAAACTTCCGATCCCAAACTTTTGAACAGTAGTATATATATATATATATATATATATATATATATATATATATATATATATATGTATATGTATATATATATATATATATATATATGTATATATATATATATATATATATATATATATATATATTGATTATTTTAAATTGTAATAATATTTCACAGCATTACTGTTTTACTATATTTTGATCAGCTTTGGTGAGCATAAGATACTTCTTTCAAAAACATTAAAAAAAATCTTTTGAAGACTTTTAAACAAATGAGCAAATTCAGTTTTGTTTTATGATTTCTTGTACCAGTAAAAACTTTCAGGAAAATATACATATATAAATATTTACTTTTGGGAGTAGAACATGCTATTCTCTAGCTATTTTAAACAGCATTTTGTTTTTTTAATAATTATGCATTCAACTTTCATGACCTCATATTGCAAATCAAAGTATATTTGTACTTCTAATAATTAATTTGTCACACCAAGTGAATCTAAAATGGTGATTAAGAGTAAAAATAAAATTCTTGAGACTTACTCTTTCTTCATATGAACTTGCAAAAGAATCTTGATGTTCAAGTTATATGTGAACTAATATATTTACTATAATATAATATTGGGATGATGACAGATATCAAACTGTGGACACTCCTATAACAGAACACTTAATATTTAATAAGTTCATTTTGTCTTTGAAAGTGAACAGATTCATTTCTAAAACAATTAAACCGTTACCTCAATGAATTTCCACAACATTGTTTCTTTAAATCATTTATTTCAAATAAACTCTCATTTTTGTTTTTTCTTTTTTGCATAAGTGCAAAAGTGCACTAACAGCCACCTGAGGGAAGTCTACGTCCTTAAATAAAAAAACAAGAAAAGCGCACATATATTAGTACAAAATTCTTTAAAAAATTGCACAGTTTAGGTGTATAATACACATTTGTAATCTATTTCAAACTTAAATAAAACAGTAAAAGGCTCATAGAGTAAACAAAATTCACAAAATTGAAAATAAAGACATTTCCCCACTAATATAATTAAAGCTGAATAATTGGGAGACCCTGTCGTAGACGTCTGGTGCGTCTGTTCTGTGCTGATGTTTGACCAGACAGTCCAAAACTATTGCTAAATACTTCAGTAGTTCAGTCCGACTACAAAATATAGAAGAGTACTGTGGTCTCCTGTTATCGGAGTAGAGCCCCTGTTCACAATTTACACACAATAAAACCCCTTTTATTTACTCTGCAATGTTCAGAAAGACAATCCCAAAATCCAGTTCAGCTTGTGCTCAAAACGTCTATATCCCTGACGATGAGTATTGCATTGGGATGGGGATGGGGTGGGGGGTGGGGGTCAGCTCAGCGCCGGTAGGGGTGGAAGCCCTGTACATTGTGGTTCTGTCCTCGTCCGAAGCTGCTGGCTGCCGGTTGAGCTCCTGACGAGGGTGCGGAGGGGGCTGCGGCGTATGAGGCAGTTTGCTGGCTGGGGTCTGCAAAGCTATGACCAAAAGCACTCAGGTCCTGCCCATAACCTGTCTCAACAGACATGAAAACATGGAAAGTGATATTAAACACCAGTGACTCCAAAGAACAAACATGCGACTAGGCTTTCTGGGCGTCTCTCGTAACCCCTCATCATTTTGCATTAGGTCCATTTTTCACTTCTCAAGACAAAGGTCATGTACACACTGCAGTTACATACAGTCGCCACTTCTCTTAAGCCCAAAGTATACCTTGTTCTTTTATATGTACAAGTGTACTTTTGTTCTTTTATATATACATACTGTTGGCGCAGCTTGCACCTTGCACTTTATTTTTGCACTAATTAGTTTATCTAGAATTATTCCCATATCACACAATTTATAAGTTTATCAAAATATCTCATGGCAATAAAACATAACCCTAGTAAAAGAAAACGTACATTTATTTCATACTAAGGGTGATTCAAATCTATTAACATATTTATTGACATATCACTTCAAGACTTACTGATATAAAATTATTTGGAGTATTTCTTTAGTGCACAATGCACATTTCTTAATATTATGCCTAAGAAGTGTTTTAATATCACTATTAATAAGGATTGTATGATCTCTGTATAATATCAGTCTTTAAATGCAAGATATTTAAAGTGTACCTAAAGTATACTCGTAACAGTTCCACTTTAGCACAATCAAATATACTTAAGTATAACTTTAGTTGGACGTCAGCACTACTTCTGCACAATTAAAGTGCATTAAGTACTAAATTAGTTGTTCCAATTTAGCAGACTTTAAGTATACCAGTTTAGTACACCAACCCCCGGTTTCACAAACAAGGCTTAAGCTAATCTTAGACTAAAATGCATGCTTGAGCTGTTTTAACTGAAAGCAACTTGTACTGACATATCTTAAAATATGTCACGACCGTTGTGTCTCAAGATGCACACCAGTAATGTTTTCTTCCTTCTAGTGAAAGTTTATAAAAGCTACTTAAATGCCCTAATTGAACTAAAGCTTAATCCTGGCTCAGGCTAAGCCCTGTCTGTGAAACTGGGCCCAAAAGTACTATTGCAGGGTTAAAAGGAAGAAATAACTTCCTTAATATGTTTATGTTCAGTTATTTCACTTTAATGGCATTGAAAAGGACCCATTAATTGCCATTAAAGTGAAATTACTGAACATAAACATACAAGCTTGAAAAAAATGCTAATTTTGGAAGAAAATTTCAGATGGCACTTAGAGGCTTTTGCATCTGAACTCTTCATTTTTAATTAGCAAAGGGGTTAAAAACCCTTCTAGTTTACGTTGGTGCAAGTCGTGCAAGGTCTTTTTAAATTATGTGGCTGTTTTAGACATTTGACCTTCTACGTAGTGTTTTAAAGTAATAAATTCTCAATAGAATTCAAATAAGTTGTCGTGATGGGAGCATCTCGCACAAATCATAAACTTTTAGAGCACACTGGTGAACGCACGCACAGTACACAATGATTTCTGCGTCACTGCAAAGTTAAATAAACATGTTGCGCAGATAAATGGTCCTAGTTGTGTGTTTTGGAAAAGAACTTAATGCTTGTCACAAAAGCTCAAAATGCATAATGTAAATAGTTGATTAATAATTCCAGTCATTCCCCCACCCCCATAAACCATGCGCCTGACAACAATAGACGCCTGATAACGAGTGTTTGTGTGAAGGGTTAACAGATAACCGCAACTGCAGTTTAAATGAGAACAAAGACATTTTTATCAGTCACTACTTCTGCAGAGACAAGAATGAAACTATACTTCAAGTATACTTTAAAGGGTTCTGCTGTATGCATACGCTAAGCATAGTACGCGTTAAAACAGAAGTGCACTTTGGGTTTATGAGATTCAATCCCGTTTTGTCCACAAAGACAAATGAATTTAATTCTACAACCAAATTCACTCCTAAAAGGATGTGATCAATGATGTTTTACTAATTATTTCAATGCAGTTTTATTTTTGCTATTATTACTTTGCTTGAACATGGGCAACACTGAGCAGATCGAACTGTTAGCATCCATGTTTGTTGTTGCTTTGGTTATCACATTCAATTTGAGTTCATAATGAAGTGAATTCACTTTTAAAAGCAGCAACTTTGCAGTGTGTACGTGGCCAAAATATCTAAGATTATTCTACAACAGAAACAAATAACTGAACAGAAAACATCTAAAAACAAAGGTATGGTGGTCATGAAAACACATTTAAAGCATTCTAAAAAATAGAAAAAATTAAAACAGAAATACCAAGGCAGAAATGCATTTTGGAAAGAGTTTATTCGAAAGTCTCTAAATGAAAGTGAAACATTAGACTACATGAGCACAAATGAAGAGAAATGGATTCTTTTTAGGAGTCAAAGATGTAAAGAATTCGCCGAATCCGTACAGATTTGTTCAGCTGTGACTGTCACACGCTGCATGAGGGGCACAAAATCCACAGAAAACCCAGTAGAGACACCATTAGATCATCCTTTTGGCAGCAAAGCAATGCAGTGACTGAAAAAAGAACATCTGAAGCAAGCCGTCTGTTTTTATATAGTAAACTACAGCTACAAGCCATACGAGTTACAATATTGTCTAGTGACGAGTTTATTTCATTAAACATTTGCCGCTCAAGGCCCCCTGAATGACATGTAGCTGTACTTTAGTATATCCCATTGAAAACCGAAGATATGCCTCAAACAGATGTAGAATATGCATACGGCATATGCATATTGTACATGGGATGCATGAGAAACAGAACTGAAGCCTTATGGGTCCACAGGCTGTTGATGTTTGTTCTATTGGGTTTGAGTGATTGTAGGATGCAGTTGCTCACCTACCTGCACTATATCCCTGCTCTTCCTGTACATAAGTGTGAGAAGGACGCGTTGGTCCGTAGGCAGAGGGGTCCTGAGGATAGTTACCCAAGCCTAGCAGGGAGATGAGGAGACCAGGTTGACAGAGTCTGACTTAACTACTACCTTACAGCTCCTACCCAGGTGAACGCTGCCCTCTCCTGCTCTCAGGGCTCATGAACAGAACATGTGGATGGATCGGCCCTGCACGGTTTCTAAATGAGCATGTTTATCAGGCTGCTCGGCCACTGAGGTGCTGATGAATGGGAAGCGAAGCGGAGGCGTGACATAAAGCGGCTGATGAGACCATCTCGTAAGACCATATGTACATACATACAACCCACACAGACAGCCTGACCTCCACGCTAACAGCACTCTAATGTACGTCAACCCCGGTGATGCGAAGAACAGTGCTATTTTAAGATCTACCATAGAACTGGACTAATTCCGGTTTAAAGACTTCCATCTTGATCGTTCTGGCATAATGCGCTTTCAAATCATTGTTATGTTTGTTATGCCCAAATAACTTGACATTTTCAGTATTGATTACAGAGCAAGGCCACATGTTTACCTCTCAGATTGATATTAATTTGAGCATCCCATAATAACTACACTTGTATATTATGTGAAGCAAATATTTTTACTCAATACTAGACAGTTGTTGCCTGTAAAGTTTGCGATTGTTAGAGTGATCTGGGTGCTTGCTGGGAAGTTCTGGGTGGTTGCATTAGTATATGATAGCTAAGGTTTTCTACTGTAAAAAAAAATGACAGTAAAAGACTGTAAAAATGCTACTGTGAAAAACAGTTAATTGGATTACAGAAGCTGCTTGTGATGAACTTTGATTCATCATGTGACTCTCATCACCTCTCTGTTTGGGGGTTGTCAGTGTATTATAAAAGGTACAAAACAGATATTAGTACTTCAATAGGTTGGTACATTAACATTATATCAGTTAATGATATTTTTTTTTTTACCGTAAATTTAATTGATTTTTTTTTTTACTATGTGTAAAATAAACAGTTATGAACCATAATTATTACAATATAAACCTTTAAATTATACGATTTTGAACTGTGAAATCTAAGTGCTGTCCTGTAAAACATAAAACGTTGCTACCGTATTTTTAACGGTAAAGTTCTGGCAACCAAAGCTGCTGTATTTTTATTGTAAATTTTACAAGGATTCTTTAAAGTGTAAAGTGATCTGGATGGTTGCTGCCATGTGGTTGGTAAGGCTAACTGGGTGGTTGCTAGGATGTTGTTATGTGGTTTCAAAGAAAAGAGTGTCTGTTAATAGGGATTCACCAATGTATCGGCCAGTAATCGGTATCAGCTGATAAAAGACGATGACGATGACCAGGGCGATTGTATCCTGTCAATCAAAAGAGGGCGGCAAACAGTGTCAGACCTCAACTCATACTGTGCGTGAAGAAAATGTCTCTTGTGTTGAATTTAGGGCTGCTAAAGTTAACCTGACAATAATGCATTAACAGTTAAAAAAATAGCTACATTAAGGCGGACTACTTTGACCCTATGAATCAACTGTAGTTCAAGCAAAGGTTGCCATGTCCATAGCCTTTCCCTACACCAGACATTATTTGTAGCGTGCCTCCCATCCAATAATCGCAAAGAGCTTTGTGCTGTGTAACTTCTGACAAGAAACAAAGTCTCAGCTTTGAAGATGAAGTGACGGATTGCCGTAAAGCCTCAGTTCAATCGGGAGTGAGGAGCGTGAGTTATTTCTTCCTCTTTAATACAGAGTTATATCTCGAAAATTATGCATGAACATCAGAAGGTATGTTGAAAGATACAGTACAACTTACTGAGATGTGTCTCAATCGGTCAATCAGTGTTTCAACAGCAATAAAACAGCTTGTGAACAATGTCACTTAACGTTGCATTTACCTCAGGAAAGTTATCCATTATTCACAGTTCGTTAGTCAGTAGGGGGTATAACATGACGGTTCGGTACGTACCTCAGTATTGAAGTCACAGTTCAGTACAGGTTCGGTACAGCAGGGGGAGAAAACTAAATATAAAATTGCTTCTTTTTTCTTCCTTTTTTATTAAACAATGGTTTATTGAAATTTTGTCTCAAATTGTAGCAATCTCTGCTAATGCTGTAAACTATATACAGGAAGCCTTTTCTTGCACATTACTATAATATTAAAGGTTACAGTTAAGAACAGAGCTCAAACTATTTTGTTTGACTATTTACTTTTAGATATAATAATCAACACTCAAATAAAAAAACATGTAAACATAAGGAAGGTTTCACATTAACTTCTAAATCTAATTATAAAAACATTACTCCAATTCATTTTTGAAATATAATAATTTACAGTTACTGTCGTAACTTATTTTGATGACAAATTTATTTAAACATATATTAAACTAATTAAGAGACTACTAACAGGTAAAGTAAATATAATGAATATATAAGCTAATATAGTGTATACATCTAGTGAAATGCTCCCTCTAGAGTTAATTTCTCTATTGAACTAACTTGCTGTGGACACTAAATGACTTGCCTGATGTAAATGTAACGCTGTGTGAGATTATTCTCTGAGCTGTTTTATTTATATCTTTCCACGGTTGAAACACCATTGAGAGATCGTTCTTCTTCTTCTGTGCTTTTTCCTGTTGTGGTGGTTGGCAAACAATGTTGCAATACTGCAACCCTTCTGGTTTGGAGTGTGGATCGCCTGTAACTGACTGTATTTGTCATCTGACTTCATGAACCGAACTATGACATGGGTACAGTTTGGTTCGGGACGAATACATGTACCGTTACACCCAATTAGTTAGCTATAAAAAAAACTAGGGAGTTTATTTACTGTTAATTAGATATGTATGTTTGAATTAATTTGTCACGAAGACAAGTGTTTATGAAAACTACCTTTTGTGCAACTGAGTTGAATACAAACAATTAATTTCCCATTCATATTATTTTTTTATTTGAGTGTAATTATTATATCTGAATATAATAGTTTGGGCTCTGTTGTTCATTTTAACCTCTAATATTATAGCAATGTGACAAATGAGAGGGTTCCCTGTATAGTTTACAACATTAGTTGGGAGTTGTTGTTTTTTTCCTTAAGAAAATGAAACTATAGGAAACAGCAGATATCATTCTGAATAATCGCCTATCGGTATCAGCTGAGAAATTTAGTATTGGTGCATCTCTTGTTAGCAAGTTGCTAGAGTGTTCTTGGTGGTTGCTAATGTTTGCGGATGTTTAGGGTCTTTGCTAGGACATTGCTATGCGGTTGGTAAGACCTTTGAGTGGTTGTTACCGTTCTGCTGCGCGATTGCTAGGACATTGCTATGTGTTTGGTAAAGTTAATTTGGGTGGTTGCCAGGATGTTATGGAGTTGCAAACATGAGAGAGGTTGTAAGCATTGCAATGCAGTTGGTAGGTGGTTGCTAAGGTAGACAGTGTTCTGAGTGGCTGCTATGTTGTTATGTTGTTGCAAAGTTGACAGTGGCTGTTAGCGAGTTGCAAAAATCCAAAAATTAAAATTCTGTCATTAAGTTCTCACCCTCATGTCGTTCCAAACCCGCAAGACCTTCTCTCATCTTCAGAACACAAATTAAGATATGTTTCATGAAATCCGAGAGGTATCTGAACCACACATAGGCAGCAACGCCATTGCACTTTTCAAGGCCCAGAAGGGTAGCAAAGACATCGTTAAAATAGTCCATGTGACTACAGTGGTTCAACCTTAATGTTCTGAAAGTAATGAGAATCCTTTTTTTGTGCAAAACCAAAACAAAAAATAATGACTTTACTCAACAATTTCTCCTCTTCCCTGTCATTCTCTTACACTGTTAATGTTGTATAGAAAGTGCAGCACTTCCAGGTTCTACGTCAGAACGCCAACTCAGTATTGGCCAATGCTGTACATGTGAGCAGCAAGATCCATGTGTGTGCAATAACGCTGCTGCCGATGTGTGGTTCAGATACCTCTTGGATTTCAGCAAAAATATCTTAATTTGTGTTCTGAAGATATACAAAAGTCTTACAGGTGTGGAGCAACATGAGGATGAGTAATTAATGACAGAAATTTAATTTTTGGATGAACTAAACCTTTAACATTTTTAATATTTTTTCTCAAACCATTTTCCAATGCCACCACCCCCCAGTATATAAGTAATTAAAATTAATATCATAAATGTGCAACTAGTTGAATAAGGGCTTAAATGAATAACTACTAGTCGACTAGAAGATTCTTTAGTCGAGGGCAGCCCTAGTTGTTATTGAGTTGCTAGAGTGGGTTTTCTGTGCCTAGATATGGACCCATATACCCCAAAATAAAAATTCTGCCATCACTTACTAACCCTCATATCGTACCAAATGTATGCAACATAAAAGAAGATAATCTGAGAAATTCTGAGAAGTGTTTTAGTTTATACAATAGAGGTCAATGTCACCAGCACTGTTTGGTTAGTAACATTCTTCACAATATCTTCTTTTGGGTTCTTTGGAATGAAATGAGGGTGAGTAAATCATGAGAGAGTCTTCATTTTTTGGGTGAACTATCCCTTTAAGTGCAAGTGCAGGTTTTATTTATGGGTAAGTCTAATCGCTTGGAAAAGTAAAGCACACCTGTCCTCAACGATTGGAGGCATCATTTAGGTTTGTAGCACAAATGGTGCTGCAGAATGAATTATGTGCCAAAATGATGGCAAAAATAATACTGAGGGTTAGAGGTCTGTTGTTGTTGTAGTAATAGCTGCCTTAGCAAGCACCACTAAATGTACCATATCCCACATCTCACTGACTTCCAGATGCTTTTAATTCTGGCCATTAGGTGTCCTTGTCTATATCTGTAGGGTTAGTTCTATTTTCTATAGTCTAATGGATGCTCTAGATGTTGTATGTACTGTGTTGGCACCTGCAAAAGGAGACATTCTTTGTATATCTTATACTTGGTCAGTGTCTAAAGTCAGTTAAATCTAAAATTAAATCTCCCATGCCCTGCAACTTTACTTTATCCTTTCGGCACCCCCACCATCCAACGCTGCAGCATCTACAGATGAAAACTCTCGTCTTAGTTAGATGAAGCGTCATCTGGTCAAAAGCAGCATTGCAGTACAGGATGATCTAATTCACACATACCACTGGATAAACCTCCACAGACCGAAAATCAAAATCTAAAGGTCTTGATTGAGGGTAAATAGACTGAGGGTCTGTGTGGAAGCGTGTGTATGTGATGCCATCATGCCCGTTCAGACGTGTGAACAGGAAGCAGAACCTCAGTGATGAGCTACAGCACATCTGCAGTTTCAGTGCGCTCTTACCATACTGGCTGTAGGAGAAGTCTGGCTGTGCTGGGGCGGCTTTGCTCAGGTCCTGAGAGGGAGTCGTAGCCGGGGCAAAACCTAAAGGCCCTGCGCCCGGCGTGTTGGGAGGGGGAGGCATTCCCTGTGCTACAAACTGGTCACCTTGAGGTGTTCCAAAGCTATATCCTATGTTGACAAACACATAAGAAAAGTAATGCAGTAATTATTAAAATCTTGTTTCAGTTCTTTTAATTTCCCATTCATATTGCATATTTATATTTTATACCAGAAATTTTAATTTTGGACTAAAATTACTGCAGTATTTAGTAGTCGACCAGAGTCACATATATCAATGCTCACCAACACTAATACTGTAAAAATGTGATGTTTCACCTACCAAACTGAGGTTGTGCGCTAAAGCCCTGTTGGGGGTATCCCTGAGGTGCCCCAAATCCCCCTGTAGGTGCCGCTGCAACTAGAAATGCATTAAATGGAGAAGGAGGTTGTGCAGGTGCCCCACGGCCAGCAGGTATAGGAGGTCCATACCCACCTGAAACACAGACACATTTCACTCAAAATTTAATTGAGTCAAAATATACTCAAGTCCTATTCACATCAAGTCCAACTGAACAACATGCAAGTATAAAATATTTACACTATCATATAACTATTTTCCACACCATCTATGCACACAAAATAGAATCATAATAATAAATCTATCTAAATATATACACTGCCCTCCGAAAGTTTGGAAACACCCTTGGCAAAGTGTGGTTTTGGACGATATCGGCATAAATCCTTATCATTTTTTGGTGCAAATACATTAAAGTAACTTGACATTATCATTGAAGACCAGCAATAATAATTTTCATTTATATTACATAATAATGGTAATATATACATGTCAAAGTCAGACATGCCCCTTTGCCAGCTGTGATGCCTTGTTACTGGTTTAAACTTGGCCTAGGTTTGTAAAAGATTTTTGGGTCAGCACACCTTAATAGCTTCAACAATTGATTGCCAATTAAGTTTAGAATACAATGAACCAATCAGAACCCAGTTTAGGTCAGATAGCTGCTAATGGAGGATTATTTTGGATATTTTTCTATGTATAAACTGTTTATGTAATAAAATATGTTTTCGTAGTTTGTGTTGTCCCTTATCAGTGCAAAATTATCACAAATTAAAAATGATTCATGCCAATATTGTCCAAAACCCCACTTTTCCTGGGGCGTTTCCAAACTTTTGGAGGGCAGCGTATATATATTTCAAAAGTTTGCGGTCAATAAGAATATTTTTTTTGAAAAATTATTACATTAATTTGACATGGTGACATTAAATAGATCAAAAGTGACAGTAAAGACAATATATAATGAAACAAAAGATTTTGATTACAAATAAATGTATCAAGGTTTTCGTAAAAAAAAAACCTCAACTGTTTTCAAAATTTATAATAATAATAAATGTTTCTTGAGCAGCAAATCAGAATATTAGAATGATTTCTGAAGGATCATGTGACAGAAGACTGTAGTAATGATGCTGAAAACTTTATCACAGGAAAAAATACATATTAAAAAATATTAAAATAAAAATTAAGAGACTTCTTTCAATAATATTAAAATGTCTTGCTGACCCCAAACAAGTCTGAATATAATATAATATAATATAATATAATATAATATAATATAATATAATATAATATAATATAATATAATATAATATAATATAATATAATATAATATAATATAATAATGAACAATATATAATACGATATATAACGATAATAAAATATAATGAATATAATATAATAACATACCAAGAGGTTGTCCTGTAGTCACCCAAACACCTGGAACAAAAAAAAAAAAAAAAAAAACACATTTGCATCCACCAGACCATGAAACCACTTTTAAATTTAAAACTTAATCAGAATCATACAGCAAAATGTGGGTGAAACCAGAACGCGTTTGATTAAAGTGTTGCATTTCTGGATTTAAGCCAGGCAGAGCAGGCTTATTTTGGGCAAGATCTACGTGAAAACATTTCTCCCTGCACAGTGGACAAACCCAGTGTGGTTTGGCCAGATGGCGCAAACAGCGCAAGCTGACCTAAAGCAAAGCATGACTGAAACCGTTTGGCTCTTGGTATCATTTTTCAGGTTGGGACGTGTTACGCTCCCGCTGCGTTCTGGCCCACCGTGTCACTCACCCTGAGGCCCGTAGCTCTGCTGCCAGCTTGGAGCCGGTTGTGCTGCCCAGCCATTGGCTGCGCTTAAGATGGCTCGGGGCCCCCACTGATTGGCTCCCAGCTGACCAGGGGCGGGAGCTTTGCTGTCCCGTGGCTCCGCCTTCTTCACTTCAACCTGCACAAAGGACAAGAGGTCGTAACTAGCAAGAGGAGAATTAACATACTGCCTACTTCCCCCACTCACCTATCAGAAACTTTAGCCCTCACCTCAGAAAAGATACGCTTACTTAGGCCAAATACATGACCGTAGTCCAGACGGAATGGAATATACTTGGTCTCTTCTATTTGATAACTTTTTAAACAGTGTTTCTAAGGTACTTGGGTATGAAAAGGACATTTAGGTCCACTAAAACTCTATGGGTCATATCAGGCAGGATGACT
This sequence comes from Chanodichthys erythropterus, assembly GCF_024489055.1. Lineage (NCBI taxonomy): Eukaryota > Metazoa > Chordata > Actinopteri > Cypriniformes > Xenocyprididae > Chanodichthys > Chanodichthys erythropterus. The sequence goes on from NC_090226.1 coordinate 29,157,412, forward strand.
TCTTCTTAAAATTGATAATAAATATTTATTTTTCATGACCACAGACGTACCTCAGAAACAGTCCCTGTACATATATTATATCTCAGCTCTTTTAAGTAGTTATAAACTGCTGATAGAAAATGAAGACTTACCTCCCCCTGGCTAATGCTTAAGAATCTCAATTTACATAGAAATATAAGGGTCAGTGATGTTTAAATGTATGATTATCTAATTGTACCAAATACTTAACATGCAGATAATAAAAATGGAGAGACAAAAGTCTAACCATAATGGAATCTTCATACTGTGTCAAATATGATAATTAAAATGGCTAGATTTGTACATGTTTTGAAGAAAATTAGAGTGTTGTTTGCCATTGCTTATAATGCTAGTTGATGTGAGTGGTTGCCAAGATGTGGTTAGGTAGTTGGTAATGCTCTCTTAGTGGTTTAGTACCACAAATATATGTGGTTTCTTAATGGACCAAATCAAGAGTCTCTAGATAGGTCTTGTTTCTCTTTAAAATCGTGACATAACCAAAGGAGCAACAGGTCTTTTCCTCCGTATTGTGATGTACATCTGAGTAGGGTTGGGAACCGAGAACCGGTTCTTATCCAGAACTGGTTGGAACCGTGCAAGATTTCTAAGTTTCAGTTCCGAAAACAGTTCTGGTGTGATGGGTGCGAGGAGCGTATCCTTTAATAGAGATGTCTCGCCTCATCAATATTATAGCAATGAATGCACTGAAAAGCCCTCGCGCTACTCATATATGTATATACATTATATATATATGTAGAGAGAGAGAGAGAGAAACACACAAAGCTGCACGATTAATCTTTAAAAGATCGTGTTCTCTATTTCATCACCCATATGATCTAAATCCTAAATGACAATAATTTGCCCGTGTATTTTAAAACTCTGACAAAAATAAAACCGCGACAATTCAAATCTGCGTTGGCGCTGCCGCTAGTAGAGAGCAGTTGTCATGTTTAGATATATAAACAGCTTCACAAACAATCTTTTCAAACACACGGTATCATTATTTCTGTTAGAAATATTCCAATCATCACAGAAGTATACAAACGTTTATTATTCAGATAAACGCTGATGTCTACATTACCGATAAAAATAGAATAAATCACCTTTTGACAGGAACTGGTTCTTCAAATAATGACTGTATCGATTGTATTGTTACACCACTAGGTGGCAACACATTACTGTTAAAATTGTATATATCACTGAATCATTCTTTCAGAAACAAGTGAAGTCTTTATGAATCCAACTTACAAAAATATTCAGCTTCACCTGTCTAGATCTTTTGTTAACATTACTTAATGTATTAACTAACATGAACTAACAATGAGGAATACATTGTTACTGTATATGTTCAACTTTGTTAACGTTAGTTAATAAAAATACAGCTGTTCATAGTTTGTTCATATTAGTTCACAGTACATTAATTAATGTTGACAAATACAACTCTTGATTTTAATAATGTATTAGTAAATGTTGAAATTAACATAAACAAAGATTAAAGCTGCAGTCCTCGATTTTTGGCCCTCTAGCTTTTAAAGCGTAATTCAGTAAGATTTGCGAAGCTCCCCCTACAGTTTCCTTCAGTGAAACACTGTCGTAAATACTCCAAGCGCAGCTCTGGACTACAACGCTCACCAGCGCAGTAATTTTGCAAATACAGTACAAGAAAGAGGAGGTGGGTAACTTGCAAATACAGTACACTCGATGGAGGTGGGTAATTTGTGAAATTGTCTTGTAAAGTCATAATATATACTTTGTTATTGAATTACCGTAAAGAATTTTGTCACTCTCGCGTGAACGTGAACATGAGGCGAGATTGTTTCGGGTCGGTGCAGCTCAACTTGCAAGTGCTGTATTCTGGCGTAGACGTGCCAGAGGGGGTTAGTGCTCGCCTCAAACACACCACTACAAGTCAATTAACCATCGTAAGGACTTAGAAAACTATTTATAAAGGTAAAAAAAGTTATTTAGTTCTGCTTTAATTAAAGGTGCTCTAAGCGATGTCAAGCGTTTTTAGGCCAAAACATTTTTAGTCTCATACAGCAAACATCTCCTCACTATCCGCTAGCTGCCTGTCCCCTGAACACACTGTAAAAAAACGTGGTCTCTGTAGTCGCCACAAGCTCCAAAAACGGCAATAAAAACAAACTGGTGCAGCCTGGACCACGAATCATAATAAACATGCTCCAGCCAATAACCGACAAGAATGATTTTAAATGCGCGTTCATGACTGTTTCAGGAAGCACAGAGGGGAGGGGGAGGAGGAGGAGGAGGGAGGGTCTAGCTAGCCTCTGTTTTGTTTGACAACACTTCGAACGTCAACAGGAAGTTACTCCACCCAGGATTGCTTAGAACACCTTTAACAGAACTGCACACGTCTTGCGGAAGAACACTGTAGCCGGAACTACTTTTCTCTGTGTATGTCTATTGCGAGTCATGCAGTTACTGTGATACTCTGCGGCGGATCCTACCAGTCCGGTCTGAAATAGTCAGAATATAAATAATATACAATAATGATTCAGGGTAAGACAAAACACGGTATAGAAAATGTTGTACATTCTCATTATATAATTTTTGTACATTTTGAACACAAAAAAAAGTTACGGACAGCAGCTTTAATAAATGCTGTAGAAATGCAGTTCATTATCAGTTCAAGTTAATGTAGTTAACTACTGTTAACTAATGAACCTTATTGTTAAGTGTTAGTGAATTTGTTGAGAATAGCAGTCTGTTAAACTCATTTAAACACAAAAAGGACTGTTTGAGTTGAGTTTTGTGCATTTTTCCCCTTACTACTATTTTTATTGGTTCTTTAATCATTTTAATGGAACCGGAATCAGAATCGAAACCGGAATCGTTAGGCAGAACCAGAACTGGAAAATTTCTTACGATTCCCAACCCTACATCTGAGTAAAAATAAATTATAGAAAAAGAAAAAAAATGTAGGATGTAAACTAGGCTCAGTCCATTAATTGTTGACTGGATGGTGTTAGATCTGAACGCGAGCTTGCAGTCGATTGCAAGAAAGGGACAGGATTTATGCAGACAAAATGATTAGAGAAGTCACCAAAGGGAAGTCTGTTGTTTCAATGGCAAGCAAAAAAAAAAAAAACTGAAAACTGAAATGTGCATGGATAAATCGTTCACAGTAAGATCAATAAGATGCATTTGGAAAATAGATAAGGGCCAATTTTAATTTCATTCCAACTTTAATAATAATAATAATAATAATAATAAAAAAACGATTTGAGCTATCATTCATATCTTTAGCACAAGATCTTAACTCATCACGAGATGAGTTAAGTAGAATACAGAGGTTTGCTTTTCAGATACCCGCCTTAGCAATTACCACTAATTAAATAATTAGCCAATTAAGCCAATGACATTCTATTACCTGCTACTCAGATAAAAAAAAAAAATGGTCAAACATAGTTTAACACATGGAGGGAAGTTTCACTCCAGTTAAAGTGGAGATCCAGAAATAGACTTGAGACTCTAAAGGGGGTGAGTTATTGGGGTCACCTTGCATCAAGAGCGAGAGACGATATTTTTCCGTTGGAAAGCAGCATAAACGTAACGACTCTCTTTTCGTCTCTCTCCTCCTCTCTCACTGTCGACCTAATTAGGTATCAGTTTGAGCGAGTGGTCTGCAATCCTCGAATCGGCAACACGCCCCCCCCCCCCACTCCCGCGGGCATCACCGCTCAGAGTGATGGGAGGCCTCGCGCAAGTCTTCGCGTCCAACAGTAGAGCTGGGATTTGGTACACAGTTTGATATGCTCCAGTTTCTAATTTTATAACGTATGGCCCCACCCCCCTTAAAGCCCCAATGAAATAATGTCATGTGAAGAACAATAGCCCAGGTACCGTAGCACCTGATTCCTTCAGGAACACAGACCAGAGTCAAGGAGAGCGTCAGCGGGCGAGAACAAACTCAATGTAGGACAGAAACTACGGAGCTATTCTGGAGTCTTGAACAAACTTGCTGCAAGTGGTTTTTCACTTTAAATCAGCACAGTGCAGTCATGACAGAGCAAGGAAATGCCTCGGGAGACCAAACGCTTAAAGTCCAAGACAGGCCCACGTAATTCGCTCTGAATTCTGGGCCTGCATGAGACTATTAGTCAAAATAAGTGAGAAAAGCTAGTGTTATATTTTCAGAATGCAGATCAACTTCCTCAAAGCGACCATGCTGGGAGTGATATTTTACCAAGTCGAGCTGGTGAGGTGAGATAACACGTCATGCAACTTGTTCGGTCTTGCGCTATCCCTCGAAACAGACTAATACACCTAGGTATCAGACAATAATCTTACACTACAGAGACATTTGCTACCCGCCCAAAGCCAATTTGGAGTAGACTAGCAGACACAGTATGGAGATTCAAACATTGAGGTCACTTAATTGAGATTTCTCTTTGCCTTCTGAGATAATATAGAACTCAAATAGTAAGTGACCTGACAGTATTAACCTGAATTAAAAAAAAAAAAAAAAAAGAAAGAAAAAAAAGGAAACCAACCAGTTCTTTAGGTGAGTGCTGATGCAACACTTAATGCAATAAAGTTACCTTATGGTCCTTTATAATTCAATAATAATAGCAAAGTATACTAATAAATGAATTTAATTTACTTTAATACTTTAATTAACCTAAGTTTGTCACTTTAATACAGCATTACAGCACCTAAAGGAGCGGTCCGAATGAACCAAACCTTGGGTGACTAACATGGACAGAGATAAAAATGTATAACATTTAACATGTTTGCAAACTTTCTCCAGTTTGGGAGAGAAATAACCAATCATGTGAGAAACAAAAAAACTCCCTCTGATGTTAAATGTCCATTCTATAAATTTTAATGTTTGTTTGGTCGCCCAAGCTTTAGTTTCTGATGTAGGGGAAAATAAAACTACAACTACACACTTTTTTGCCCATGATGTCGTGAAAATGCATGTTGACAGCCTGGTCCACTGATTGTTCGGCCTCGAAAGTAATAAATCCAAAACCTAGCCAACGACCAAAAGTCAACAGAGCAGCAGGGTGTTGGGACAGAACAGCTAGAAGAACATAAGAGGGATGGGGTGGGGGGTACCTGAGGTTCGGATGACATCACGGCCCGAGTCACCAGGAAAGGTCACAGGTGGAGGCCAAAAGGACAGAAGTGTTATGTATTATTCTGTTCCCTTCAATACTTTAACCCTGGACATATTTAATCATTAACAGCCGTAGAAGGCATTGGATAACTGAAGCCAGGTCTTATGCAACCTCAACGATACTGACGACAGATCACGTCAAGTGAAATGTGAAATGTATATATATATTTCTGCCTTATTCCGTTTCATCCGAACCTCACTTTCATCGCCACCCCAATCTTACACAACAAATGCGAGCAGCAACCACAATTATCAATGCATAACAAGAATGATCATTACAACTACAGGTTTTTTTACTGGTTTTCTCGAAGCTTCCCAAAATGCCACAGTACTTTGGGCAAACCAAGAGAACATAGATTGTAACACTGCAACAAAAGCACCACAAGGATATAAGGATATTTGTGAAACATTTAATGCAGCCCAGTTTCTCGTGTGGTGTAAGCCCAGTTAATGCTCAATTTGAGAGATCTACTCAGAGGCTCGGGGACAGTAAAAAAGAAGCAACTGCGTGCACCCTCGCGTGCAGGGGTCACGCGGGCAGAACTATCAAAGTGGGCCGCCGAAGCGGAACGCGATTCCAAGGTCACTTACGCGATAAGACAGAGCACAATCCTCCAGCAGCAGCTGAGTTTAGCTGCGCCAGATCCACCAGTGTGAACTAGTTTCTGTCAGATCAGATAACTGTGGCAGAACTGGGCTGCAAGAATCTCCACTTTGGGATCTAACCTGATTCCGATTGCACGTCCTTTGAGACTGAAGAGATCTGAGAATTCGTACACTATTTGGAGCAGAACCATCTGTCTAAATGAGGACTAAATATACCCAACCTGCCCTTCATCATCAGGCCTGGTTTCATTAAAGAAGAAAGTTGCCATTGATAGAGGCTGTTAGAAGTCAATTTAATGCCTGTTATCAAAATTGACTAGTCACTGGGTTGTCTAGTAGGTCTTGTTAAGGCCCCGCTCAAAAGGGACACATTCTTGTGTTTTTAAAAGATCTTAACTTTTTTCAATTAAAAAAACTCGTAGCACAACTGGACTGTATTTATGTTTAAAGCTGGAAAAATTGGAACGAGCAATTCTTTGACAACTGGTGCTTTAAGTGGGATGAATTTAGAGACACAACTTCATGAAGAGTGTTTTGCATTGTTGAAAGTACTGCACGCTAATGCACAGCACTCTAAAACCCTCTCTGTGAAGCTGCATCTCGGAATTAATTCCCATTTCCATTTGCACTGATGCCCCAAAACTAGTAATTGACTAGATGTTTGCTGGATGACAAGTCGACCATCTTGGCTCATCCCTATTGCAGTCAAGAACATTGCTAAGTCCTGCATCCATGAAGCTACTGAGAACACAAACCCGCCTTTATGCCTTTAACAGTGTGTAATTATGCTATTAAGAAGAACGGAACGCAAACAGAACATCTGCCACACTGAATCTCTTAACAGGAAGTGTTTTATGCAGTATTATTGAAGAGAAACGAATGCGTAAACTGTCTGAGGATAAGCCACTGCCACAAACTGAAGCATTAACCGTGTTTACACCAGAGAAACGGGCATGAGTGTGTTTCACACCAGGCCTTAATCTGTGTGGTGCCACTATCTGTACTGTATCCTACAAGAAAGAACAGACATATCTCAGGAAAAACGTTAATGCATTCAAACACTTGACAAGGAAAACAGGGACATAAAAAGAAAGATAGAAAGGGCTTACTTAAATGTACTACATTGCAATAAACACTCATTTTGTAGATCAATCAAATGTAATGTGCATTAAAAAAAACTTATGTAAATGTCTAAATGTTAATAGAAATTAATTTCAGTGATTGAAAATTCAGTAGGTCAACTACAAATGTTCACATGACAAACTATTCCATGTATACCCAACGAGAGTGAAAGGTGAAAAGCATTTTAAGTTTAAACAGTAAAAGCAGAGCAAACTATTTTCTGAAAGACATGGTTTAAGTGAATGTAAAAACTACACTGCAATCTTTCCATAAGCACTGTGTAAAAAAAAAAAAAAAATTATTTATTCAGTCATACTGATGGCTTTGTTTCACATTTAGTTCTTCAGCTAGACCGGGTCATGGCCACAGTCTGTTTTCAATAATAATGAAACAATGGCTCTACTGAATCCTATCTGAAAGGTGTCAGCCATAATGTATAACAATTTTACATTTTAAAGTGGTAGTTCACGCAAAAATTAAAATGATCTACTCACTGTCCTGTTATTTATTTTTCCCATGTAACACAAAAATTGACATTTTTAAAAGCTCTATTCCATACAATGGTTTGTAGTGCCCACATCTGTCAAGCTCCAAAAATCAAAAAATATATTAATAATTTTACTTTTTACTTGTCACAATGGGTTAGTTCACCCTAAAATGAAAATTATGTCATCATTTACTCATTTACAGTATGCCGTTCTTTCTTTTTTGGACCACAAAAAGAGAATTTTAAAAAAATGTCCTGCTCAGGCTAGTAAAACATCACAGAATGATCCCATTTGACATGAATCATATATCGCCATGTGTTCTGGGGGTATACGATAGGGTTTGGTGAAATTTAATGTATTAACTTTGGCCGTTGGTCTTCTGTACACGGCTGCACGACATGTGTGTTCGCGAAAAAGCACATAAGTTGTGAGAAATCAAGACTTATAAATATGCGACAGGAAATACAACACCTAAAAATCCCAAAAAAGTTATCAGTGTATTTGCTTAGCTGAATACATCCAGACCAGAACTCTGTCTGATAACACATAGAAAGGCAGTTGACAGATGCAAACATGATAACTTCTTGTTACGATGAACACAACAGATATATTCACCTTCTCACATTTTCTCACAACTTGTGTGCTTTTCTGGGTGAGACATTAGGGCATTAGGAGCATTACAACTACACCAGGGTGAGCAAATGATGACCTAATTTAATTTTAGGGTGAACTATCCCTTCAAAGGCACAGTGAGTCCCTTTTTGTTTTTCAATCCTCACAAAGCACCATTTAAAAGCAGTCAAACACTGCTTGTAACAGATTCAAATTGTTAGGGTTCAAATTTAAATTGTTATTCACTGATAAATATCTTGCATTCAGCAAGCATCTATTCAAACAGCGAATCACATTCAGTTACTACACAGAAGAAATTAGATGGTTCCAAAATGTTTCCTTTTGTGTCCACAGGGGGAAAAAAAAGGTCTGAGCACATTTTTGAATGAACTACTCCTTTAAGACACAAGCAGATGTGCAAGAAGCTGAACTGACTGCACACGTTTGATGCAAATGTTTGCGTGTCATGTGGATGCTGCTGATTTGAATTGCCACCATATGCAAGAGTTGAGACACACCAAACCAAGCATCGCACACATGAGAGGGACGGATGGCCTGCGTAATGTTCTCTTCTCTTTGGGTCGGAATAGTTTGTCTTGCGCATGAGGTGAGAGAGAGACTGAATGGGAGCAAATATGAATGTGTGTTTTACCTCGAGGCCTCTGTTTCTCTGCGTCATAGATCATTACCACCTCTGTGACCTTCAAAAGGGAGAACAGGACCAGTGAAGGACGAAACGGTGATAAAAAAAAAAGCATCATATATTAAACATATTACATACAGTGGGGTCCATAGGTGTGAGAAAATGTTGAAAATCATAGATTCAAAATCAAATTTAAACCTGGAAATAGCAAAGAAATGTCATGATTTTGCACTATTTCTAGATCACTAATCAAAAAAGCAAGTTCATGACCATGTGACCTTTTAGACGCCACTGTATATGCTCATTTGTGCATCATCTGACATCATTGCAACATTATGGAATTTATGTAGTTATTAATAATGCCCTGTGAGTCTGATTAACAAAAAAAAGGTACATTTCTGCATCTGTGTCCATCTCACCACTCCAAATCTGTTGAAATAATCCCTGAGTTCAGCTTCACCGCAATTATGAGGAATTCCACCCACAAATATCTTCTTAGACTTATTGCTGTCACTTTTGCTTCCTTTCTAAAACACACAAAAAAAGAGAATATTTTAGCTTTTTTAGAGTTCGGCAAGAATTACAGTAATGAATAAAAAATAAATAAATAAACTCTAGTTTTCAGACTTTAATGAACAAACATGGATTTAAAAAACACATTAAATGTGACTTTACGTTTCTGAGTTCTTACCCAGCCATCTTTTGCTCGAGTCTTCTCGGGCTGCATACCTCTAGGCGTACAAGGCTTTGGGTCGATCTGCGAGAATAAACAGACAGCACTTATTCAGTAAAAGAAAAAGAAAAATCAAACCAAACCAGTATGCCATTAGAGCAGACGTTTTTGACTTTGGTGTCACAAGATGCAGATGTCTTTAAGTGAGAAGCAGTTATCATCATAATTGGGCAAAGTAGAATTATCAGTCTTTCTCCTCACATTTCTTCCATCCAGGTTATGAGGTTTGGTGTCCAGGACAGTCCGTACGCAGTTGGGGTCTTTAAACTTCACAAAGCCGAAGCCCCTGGACTGATTTGTGCTTTTATCTTTCATGATGACGCAATCCACAACCTCTCCATATTGAGAAAAGTAGTTTCGTAAAGTCTCTAACAAAACACAGAAAGGAATAATTAGCAAAATGGTGCCTTTTAATACATTTAGATACAACTAAGATTGCAAACAAAAAGACTCATCAGTTGTAAAAAGAGAGGAAAAACCATTTCCTATCATTTTCTTTTTGATTTTTTTGAATATATTTCTCTTATACCGTTCAAAAGTTGGGGGCCAATAAGATTTTTTTAAAGAATTTAATACTGATCAAAATTGACAGTTAAGATAATAAGAAATGTTTCTTGAGCAACAAATCAGCATATTAGAATGATTTCTGAAGGATCATGTGACACTGAAGATTGGAGTAATGATGCTGACAATTCTGCACAGGAATTAATTAAATTATAATCTTAAATTATATTGAGACAGAAAACAGATTTTGATAATATTTGACAAAATTGCTGTTGGGTCATTCAACCAGAGGTCCCTGGCCCAAATTTTTGATTTTGTTAATATTTTTTCTGTTGAAAGACAAACATAAATAGTGATAAAACCCAAAATATTAAATGTCATAGATGTATATTTACTGAGTAATCCACTATTTTGTAGAGGGGGTCAAAATGACAATTTTCACCTGAGATTTGGAGCCAATTTAGAGGGGTGTAAAAATGACTTTAGAAAGACGGCAGCATCATTATTTTAGTTTTACACAGAGATTGGTAGATCTATTAGTAAAATCAGTTTATTTTAGCAATCTTTGTTTCATTATATGCCAACGGTGATAGTTCAAAAATGGTAAACAGCACTTCTTGTGTTTTTTTGCATCAAGTTTGCATGCCTGTAACTCAAAGTATTAAAGATATCTTAATATCCTTTTAGATTTTGGTTCTTAACAAACTTTCCTTTTGGTATCTTTTTTTAAAGTCCCTCAATGGTTCAATCCCAGACATATGGAGATCTTAATGCAGCTCCATAGGTAAATTGTGGTCAAAAACCAAATGTGGGTCACTTTGCATACAGCTGATACTTTTTTTTTTGTTTTAAAGAGGAATATCTAAAGAACAAACTAGAAATGTATCTCAATTTTTATCACCTGAAATGAACAGAAAATACCTGAGTGCCATAAATATTCCTTTTCTAAAGTTGTCATGCCTGTAACTCTAAAAGTATTCAATATCCTTCGAGATTCTCATTCTTGATAAACTTTTCTTTTGGAATCTTTATTTTTAAGGTCCCGTAGATATTGGGACCCCAATGTGACTCCATGTTCAAATTGTTGAATTTTACCCATTTTCAATGGTCACAAACCAAATGTAGGTCATTTTTAAACAGACTAAAATATATAGGGCCTTGAAAATGAAGATTAAGAACCAGAATCTAAAAGTCTAAGAGTTACAGGCATGCAAACTTTATGCAAAAGGCACAAGAAGTGCTTTTTACCATTTTTGAACTGTCACCGTTGGCATATAATGAAACAAAGATTGTTAAAGTCAACAGATTTTACTAATAGACCCACCAATCTCTGTGTAAAAATAACAGTCATTTTTACACCCCTCTAATTGGCTCCAAATCTCAAAATTGTCATTTTGATCCTCCTCTACAAAATAGTGGATTACTCAGTAAATATACATCTGTGACATTTAATATTTTGGCTTTAATAACTATTTAGGTTTGTCTTTCAACAGAAAAAAATAATAACAAAATCAAAAATTTGAGCCTCTGGTTGATCTGACACAGAATTACTCTGTTTTTACTGTATTTTTGATCAAACAAGTGCAGTTTCCCCAAACTTTTTAACAGTAATGTATGAATTATAAACTGCAGTACATATCTCAATTTAGCAAAAAGATATGTTATGTGTATATGAGTAATGTGTATCCATGCACACTACATAAATCTTATTTAGCTTTCAGTCGTGTGCGAGCAGATGACCCAAAGGTCAAAATTCAGAACGTTACAATTTTTTACAGTTTTATACGTAGCAACATGTCAAAGCAAGAAAAGCAACAGACATTACATAAAATCAGCATGTGACAAGTACAGCAGACAAGGCTTTGAAATATATGATAACATTAATATATACGCCATGTACAATATTAGATCATTCTCCATCGATTTCCTCATTGCATTTTACGCATGCTACTTGATACGGGCTTTATCCGATTTCTGGAGCTTGCGTCTAACCCAGGCTCTCTCACTTGCAGCCACATACTGAAAAGGCAAGCTCAGCCCCTGAGTGACAACCTGGTTTCTACGTCCGGAACATGCCGAGCAAATATCAACGTTCATGCAGAATATTATAGCGTGCAGCAGAGCAAAACAAGACTGTGCTTTTAATGAAACACACTATGTGATAGAGGCTTGCATTATTTAAGAGCCCCTACATAGCAACTAATGTTACTGTATAAAACTATATGGTGGTTAATAGGACAGTTACACTCACCCTGGGTGGTGCTCCAATCCAATCCACCCACAAACAGCTTCCTGCAACACAAAGACGAGGGAACGTCACAATGCATTTGAGATCATTCAGAAAGGAACATGAGTCAAGGTGAAGGAGGGAAAACACGTTTGCCCTTGGCTGAAAGCCTGATCAGACTGATCTGTGCGGTTTAACGGGTCATAATCAGAATACATTCAAATTACCCTGACCCACTCCGAAACCATCTCAGACATGAGCTGGTTAACAAATCTACCTGGCTAATGTAAACTGCTGCAGGCTGGGTCACTGGATAACACTGTGAATGAAGATTTCCGATTATACATCTTACAGCATAAAAGAGAGAGATAAAATCCTTCAATGTGGTTACTAAAAAGCTTACAGAAATGATATCAGTCTTCAATTTTATTTGACACAAAAAAGGAAACCTCCAGTTTGTGATTATAAACATGATAACAACACAGCATACGAGCCTCCAGTTTGATTATAAACTTATGAAAGAGAGCGATATAAACCTCCAGTTTGTGTTTAAACAACTTAAACTATAAATGGAGAGTTATAATACTCCAGTTTGTTTATAAGAAACTTACAGCATAAAAGGAAAGTGATACAAGCATCCAGTTTGACAGCTTTGACAGCTGATCCTTTTCTGTCAATCTTTCTCTTTGCTTCGTTAACCAAGCATTTTATCAGCTAAATTAACCGAGGACGTGTCGCTGTCGCCGTGCTCCTTAAATATGAGGAGTTTTAGCGGTGCACCAGTGTGAGTGCGGAGCCCGGCGGACTGGTTCCCTGCTATCTGCTGTCCTCCGGCGGCCCGCTGCGCATCTCTCTCCGCTGGAACGGACGGGTACGTTACATCCAAACACTGTAACATAACACACTGTGTCTTACCCGATTTCATCTCCAGCTAAGTTGTTGTTCATCTCTGTGGCGAGGGTTGTGGACGGGAGTGCTGACATGGGTCCGCTCGCTCGGTCTCCTGCCGGTCTCCGCCGCCCGGGAAGGTCACACTCCGCTTTCGGTTCAAACCGAATCTGCGCAACACTGACGCGAGCCACGGGGCGACCCAGCAAGGGCGGTGCAATGACAGCACAGCATGTTGGGAAATGGAGTCCACTTGGCTGAATAATTAAAAATAAATGACTGGTGATGAAAATGTGTTCTCAAAGGAATTGTTCACTCAAAAATTAATTTAATTTTTGAAGAATTTCCTGGCTAATGAACGTGAATGAGAACTGAGGCTGATATCCACTTGATTCAGCTCTCCTTGATACATCCATGAGAGTAGGCTAATGCTGCTTTCAAGTGCTGTCGGAAATTTGATAATTCCCATTTCTGAAGTCGTGATTACGAACATTTTCGAAATTGGGTGTGCAATTTTTACCTAGGAAACTCATATTTACGATAATTCCGAAAGCATGTGAAGGCAGCATTACAGTCACATTTGACAATTTTTTGGGGTATTTAATATAAATGATTTATCTGTGCATATTATAGCTAATTTTTTAATTCATAATCTTTAATCAAAATAACTTAGCCTCCCTCTTGCAGCGACTTCTGGTCTGCCTTTAAGTTCACCCAAAAATGAAAATTCTGTAATTTATTACTCACCCTCATGCCGTTCCACACCCACAAGACCTTTGTTATATTTTTGTTGAAATCCGATGGCTCCGTGAGACCTCCATAGGGAGCAATAACATTTCCTCTCTCAAGATCCATAAAGGTACTAAAAACATATTTAAATCAGTTCATGTGAGTACAGTGGTTCAATATTAATATTATAAAGCGACAATAATATTTTTGGTGCGCCAAAAAAAAAAAAGACTTATATAGTGGCCGATTTCAAAACACTGCTTCAGGAAGATCCGGAGCATAATGAATCAGCATGTTGAATCAGCGGTTCGGAGCACCAAAGTCACGTGATTTCAGCAGTTTGGCGGTTTGACACGTGATCCGAATTATTATTCGACACAGAAGGATAACACTCCGAAGCTTCATGAAAAATTGAAATCGGCCATCACTAAATAAGTCGTTATTTTGTTTTTTTTTGGTACACCAAACATATTCTCGTCGCTTTATGATATTAATATTGAACCACTGTACTCACATGAACTGATTTAAATATGTTTTTAGTACATTAATGGATCTTGAGAGAGGAAATGTCATTGCTCCCTATGAAGGCCTCACGGAGCCATCGGATTTCAACAAAAATATCTTAATTTGTGTTCAGAAGATTAATGAAGGTCGGGGTGGAATGGCATGAGGGTGAGTAATAAATTACCTTATTTTCATTTTTGGGTGAACTAACCCTTTAAACTCCACCTTTAGACATACACTCGTGAACATCCCTAAGCACTTCCCCTCAGCAGAATCCCCACCGCCATTTTGAAGTGCGTTCAACTTCATCAAGTTTATTTGGACAAACCTGCCTCAACCCCTTGATTTTAACCATTTTTGACTGGGTTAAACAACAAGTGTTAATGCTTCCCTCCGTCTTGTGGACTGGGATGTGTGTCATTGCTTAGGTTGCATCATGAGTGCCCACTACTGGCAGAACTCGTGCATAAGGTTTAATGAGAAGCACCAAGCACCTTGATCACTTGGAATTCACTATGGAGCTGATTTATTATTTAAACCCCTTTTGTACATGCAATAACTAACAATGAGCTGTTACAGTATTTATTAAGTGCAACTGTTTATTGTTAGTTCATTTTAGCAGGTGCATTAACAGACAACTTTAATATTAATAAATGTTTTAGAAGTCATCTTTTATTGTTTTTGTTAATTGAAGTTACTAAAATGGATCCTTACTGTAAAGTGTTAATATTTATTTATTTTTAGTGGTTTGCTGTTCAGTCTTGTAATATGTTTTAAGTTAATGTATGTAGGCTATATATTATTTTAGCCTTTGTTTGTGAATGAATTTGCCTTATAAGAAAATCCTTTTCTGAAGTTTTGATATTTTTGCACATTTTTTTAAGTTAAATGATGGTTAGTTTTTGTAGCTCTATTTCACTATTAAAAACCCCTATTTTGTGTTTAAATATTGTAAAATATGCTTTAAGGTTGCTTATTTGTATATCTTTGTCTCTTAATTGTTAATGTATGCACATATGGTTTGTTTACATTTACATTTACATTTATGCATTTGGCAGACGCTTTTATCCAAAGCGACTTACATTGCATTATACTATACATTTTGTATCCGAGTATGTGCAATCCCTGGGATCGAACCCATGACCTTGGCATTGCTAGTGCCATGCTCTAACCACTGAGCTACAGGAAAGCTGATGGGAATCTCACACAGCCAGACTTCAGAAGACTCTATTCTCAGTGAAGCGCTATTATGACGCGAGTGATGCATCAGGTATATGACCAAACTGAACTAGATTCTCTGTTGGGTGATTTGGCGATTGATGCGGTTGGTGTTTTTGGTGCGGTTGGCGAGTTTCTACAGTTATTGAATATCTTTGATTATTGATTTTCGGTTTTTGACTCTCTTTCGGACTTTGACTATCGGCTTTGGATTCGTGACACATTTTGATTCTCGGTTTTTGACTCCCTTCTGTTTTTGACACTCGATTTTTGACTTCTTTGGATTCCCGTTTTTGACCCTTTTCTGGTTTCGACTCTCGGCTTCGGACTCTTCTCGGATTGGTTAACAGTTTGGCGACTGAAAAAAAACGATCCTTTCATTGAAATGGGAGTGTTCGGAGTTTTATCAGTGTGTGTAAGTATCAATATACACAACACAGCAGAGTAAGGGCGTCTTTGAGTCATTACAGTGATTACAGGAAGGTTTTTTTTAGACGCAAAGACGCGTTCTGTGTAAAAGGGACTTAATTTTTGACATGGAAAAAAAAAGAATAATCGGACTGGATATGATCTCCTCCGCCATGTTACCATCTAATAAATCAGTTGCCATGGCGACTTGCTATGTACACATAAGACCAGGGCATCTTTATGTGATTAGTGATTACAGGAAGGGTTTTTAGACGCAAAGACACACTCTGTGTGAACGAGCCGAAAGGGACCTAATTTTTGACATGTAAAATAAGAGAATAATCGCACTGGCTATGGCCTCTTCCATCATGTTGCCACCGTCAAATAAATCAGTTGCTATGGAATTTAATGCAATCCCCAATTTTGTTTGTTTGTTTGTTTTTTATGTTAATGTCATTGTATGTTTTTCTGGAAGTTAAATAATAAAAAAAAAAATAATAAAAAAAAATAAATCAGTTGCCATGCCAACTTGCTACTGTAAACAAAAGCTCTCAACGCTTGCCCCGCCTCCGAGTTCTTCTGATTGGTCCACTGGCGCTGCGTGTAAAAGTTGTAATGCTTTGACATGGCGTCTTAAAAACGCGGCGCGTCTTGTTTTCGTTATCAAGTATTGAAATTAACAAACGATATCCTGTAAAGTTGTGTTAATGTACATGGAGAAAAAGGTACAAAGGTAAAAAGGTACTAATGTATACTTTTACAGTACTGATATGTACCTTTACGGTACTAATATGCACCATTTAGGGGTAAATAAGGTACAAAGATGTACCTTTTCACTTTTGTAGCTAAGGGTACAAAAGCACCGTACCTTTTTTTATGACAGTGTAAAATGCACACTTGTTAGACAGCTTCATGTAAACTTATTTTCTTGTGCACTCTTTACAGTGCATTATTTCCCAGTAAACCTTTCTGATTTGTTTGTTTTTCCTGAACTTTTGTCTTGTGCAGCTGGAAACACAGAGAGCTGTGTTTGGTGTGCCCCTGATCGGCCTGAGGAGGAGTGGACAGATGAGGCAGGGTCTTCCTCTAGCGCTCATGCACATAGTGGAGTTTGTGGAGAAGCATGGTGAGTGCTGTGTGTCTGTATTTGACAGTGTTTCTTGGTGTTTGTCACTTGTATGCTGAGATTGTGTGTATTTGTAAAATGTGTGTTTGTGTTTAGGTCTCACAGAGAGTGGCCTGTTCAGGGTTGGCGGGAAAGTGAAACGCTGCCAGGAATTGAGGAAAAGTTTTGATCAAGGAGGTGTCCCAGAGTTTGACAGTGAGGATATTCCTACTTTTGCCTCATTACTGAAACTTTTCCTCAGGGAATTACCTGGTGGACTTATTCCAGAGCCACACAGGACACAACTGCTGAATGTGTTCAGGGGTAAGTGAAGCTGGTGTGGTGATGAGTGAACATTTTGGGTACTTTCTGCACAACAAAACTGATTTATCAAATTCTTCACTTTATCTTGCAGATTCAAAAGAGGAAGAAATGAATCAGGCGTTGAGGACAATCCTGAACAGTCTTCCTGAGGAACATTTTAACGTCCTCTGCTACCTGTTGTTCTTCCTGTCCCGTGTGGCTGCCGAGAGTCATCTAAATCTTATGACATCCAAGAACTTGTCAATAGTTTTTGGACCCACCATCTTTCAGTAAGTGTATTAAAAGCACATTACAACTTAACTCAAGGACTGAGGTTTCTAGAATTACACACATACGTTTTCAGGATTTTTTGAGACCAGTCTGATGGAGCTGTCGATCATAAAAAGAAGACGGGTGTCTGGTGTATATGTGACACGTTTGTTATTTGTGTGAACAGCGTACCTCTCAGCCCCACCATGGTTGAGGAACAGGGGCTGTGTAATGCTTTGACAGAGCACCTGCTGAACAACCTGAAACATTTGCTGCCAAACATGTACCCTCATGTGTCCACCAGCAACACAGCAGTGAGCTTATACCGAGTTATAAGTTTGTTTAAAATGATGGTGGCATCTGTGTGTGACTGGGTTTATGAATTTGATCAGAACATTGTTAAACTATTACTATTAGTCACTGCTAGTGTGTAAGAGTGAAAACGATAATATAATAATATAATATAATTCTTTAGTTTTGTATATGTATGAGAGAGATTGAAAATGCTTAGAAATGTTTGTGTTTAAGGAGGCAGGGGACTGTCACTGGACTGATGCAGAGTGTGTCCAACAGCTGCCACTCGCAGAAATCAGGTACATATGCTGAACACAAACTCACACATGCATGCAGATCTGTGTTGTTGGCAAACAGTTGTTGATCAAATGCATGCACACATACTGGATGCTGGTTATTATGGGTTTATTATAAATCATTTATTGTATAGCGTGCTTGTCAGTCCATCTTAATGCTTGTTCTGTGTATGTATTTTCCAGATCGGAGCTACCTAAAATTGGACAACTTGGGCGATTGAGAAAAAGATTAAGAAGTTTTGGAAGAAAGTTTT
Organism: Chanodichthys erythropterus; assembly: GCF_024489055.1. Classification (NCBI taxonomy): domain Eukaryota; kingdom Metazoa; phylum Chordata; class Actinopteri; order Cypriniformes; family Xenocyprididae; genus Chanodichthys; species Chanodichthys erythropterus. Next base: position 29,175,777 of record NC_090226.1, read on the forward strand.
GCTCATGCTTTGGCAGGTACTCAGAAAAATCTTTATAAAAAAAAAAAAAATTGTCAGAATGAGAAAGAGACTCAACTGGTTGTTGTCCTGTGCATGTGTCCGAAATTAGGGTTTATTGTAAATAAGATTAGATGCAATTAAATTAAGATATATATATATATATATATTAGTTCGATTTAGTTAAACAGGTAATGAATGTAAATAATCGTGATCTGTTTTCTTTCTTTTTCATTCCTTCACCACATAGTAACAAAATAGAGAATGGAGAGGTCTCTGGATGAATGGAGACCTAGACGTAGGTTAGTAGAAAATAATTGGGTCGATGATCCTGACTGCAAGACACTGCGATCATTAAGGGTCACTGGAAGACAATGAGGCCAGTGAGGGTCACTGCAAGACATTGGGACCGGCGTCGCAAGACACTGGGGCCTGTGAGGGTCTCCAGAAGACAATGGGGCCGCCCTGTAAGACACTGGGGCTGCTGAGCCTCATCTCGAGACACTGGGGCTGTTGATCTTCACCATAAGACACTAGGGCTGGTGTGGGTCACCGGAAGACATTGGGGCCAGAGAGGGTCACAGCACAGCACTGGAGCCAGTGACCCTCACCACAAGACACTTGGTGAGGAAGACACTGAAGATGGTTGTTACATCGTGTACTTCATTAAACAACGACGCTGACATGAGCCTTGTACTGATCTGTTCACTGGTATACAGATGACATTCAGGGCATACTGCGCATGTGCCATAAAACAGAGCATCATGGGGTATCGTAACGACAATGTACAATGCTTGAAATGCAATACACAACAATGGTGATGGACAACAGCAGGTGTGATTTTGGAGATACAGACAAGACAGATGCTGATGTTGACTCTGAAGTTGGTTCAATTAAAGCTTGTCATTTTCAGTCAATTAGTATTGTCTCTCTTTTTTCTTTACGTCTTGTTTGTAGTTGTTTAGTATGGAAGCCCGTTTCCGCCACAAAAAAAAAAAAAGATTAATTGCAACTTTTTATCTCAGAGTTCTGACTTTTTATCACGCAATTGCGACTTTATATCTCAGAATTCTGACTTTATATCTCAGAATTCTGACTTTATATCTCAGAATTCTGACTTTATCATGCAATTGCGACTTTATATCTCAGAATTCTGACTTTATATCTCAGAATTCTGACTTTATATCACGCAATTGCGACTTTATATCTCAGAATTCTGACTTTTTATCACGCAATTGCGACTTTATATCTCAGAATTCTGACTTTTTATCACACAATTGTGACCTTATATCTCAGAATTCTGACTTTATATCACGCAATTGCGACTTTATATCTCAGAATTCTGACTTTATAACTCGCAATTGTGACTTTATATCTCAGAATTCTGACTTTTTATCACGCAATTGCGACTTTATATCTCAGAATTCTGACTTTATCACACAATTGTGACTTTATATCTCAGAATTCTGACTTTTTATCACGCAATTGTGACTTTATATCTCAGAATTCTGACTTTATATCTCAGAATTCTGACTTTATATCTCAGAATTCTGACTTTATCATGCAATTGCGACTTTGTCTCAGAATTCTGACTTTTTATCACGCAATTGCGACTTTATATCTCAGAATTCTGACTTTATATCACGCAATTGCGACTTTATATCTCAGAATTCTGACTTTATCATGCAATTGCGACTTTGTCTCAGAATTCTGACTTTTTATCACGCAATTGCGACTTTATATCTCAGAATTCTGACTTTATATCACGCAATTGCGACTTTATATCTCAGAATTCTGACTTTATATCTCAGAATTCTGACTTTATATCACACAATTGCGACTTTATATCTCAGAATTCTGACTTTTTATCACGCAATTGCGACTTTATATCTCAGAATTCTGACTTTTTATCACACAATTGTGACCTTATATCTCAGAATTCTGACTTTATAACTCGCAATTGTGACTTTATATCTCAGAATTCTGACTTTTTATCACGCAATTGTGACTTTATATCTCAGAATTCTGACTTTTTATCACACAATTGTGACCTTATATCTCAGAATTCTGACTTTATAACTCGCAATTGTGACTTTATATCTCAGAATTCTGACTTTTTATCACGCAATTGCGACTTTATATCTCAGAATTCTGACTTTTTATCACACAATTGTGACCTTATATCTCAGAATTCTGACTTTGTAACTCGCAATTGTGCCTTTATATCTCAGAATTCTGACTTTATATCTCAGAATTCTGACTTTGTAACTCGCAATTGTGCCTTTATATCTCAGAATTCTGACTTTATATCTCAGAATTCTGACTTTTTATCACGCAATTGCGACTTTATATCTCAGAATTCTGACTTTTTATCACACAATTGTGACCTTATATCTCAGAATTCTGACTTTATAACTCGCAATTGTGACTTTATATCTCAGAATTCTGACTTTTTATCACGCAATTGCGACTTTATATCTCAGAATTCTGACTTTTTATCACACAATTGTGACTTTATATCTCAGAATTCTGACTTTATAACTCGCAATTGTGACTTTATATCTCAGAATTCTGACTTTTTATCACGCAATTGCGACTTTATATCTCAGAATTCTGACTTTTTATCACACAATTGTGACTTTATATCTCAGAATTCTGACTTTATAACTCGCAATTGTGACTTTATATCTCAGAATTCTGACTTTTTATCACGCAATTGCGACTTTATATCTCAGAATTCTGACTTTTTATCACACAATTGTGACCTTATATCTCAGAATTCTGACTTTGTAACTCGCAATTGTGCCTTTATATCTCAGAATTCTGACTTTATATCTCAGAATTCTGACTTTTTATCACGCAATTGCGACTTTATATCTCAGAATTCTGACTTTATAACTCGCAATTTGACTTCATGTCTCTGAATTCTGACTTTATAACTCGCAATTGTGACTTTATATCTCAGAATTCTCACTTTTTATCATGCAATTGCGACTTTATATCTCAGAATTCAGACTTTTTATCACGCAATTGTTACTTTATATCTCAGAATTCTGACTTTATAACTAGCAATTGTGAGATATAAACACACAATTGCGAGTTAAAAAGTCAGAATTCTGAGATAAAAGTCGCAATTAATTTTTTTTTTTTTTTGGCGGTTTTTTTTTTTTTTTTTTTTGGTGGTAACGGGCTTCCATAGTTTAGGCAAGCTGTATCAACAAATTATTATTATTAACATTTTAGGCAAAATGTCAAATTTAGAAAAAGCCCCAATTCTGCACTCCAAAGTAAAGCTTTTTACATTTACATTTATTTACACCAAAATCAACACGGGTATTACAAATCACCTGATATACAAAATTTCTGAAAATCAGATTTTTTTTTAATTATTAAAAAAAAAGTTTAAACACTTGTATTGGTGTTGTTTTCAATAAAATCTAATATGGAAATGCTATTATGAAAAAAATGTACTGTAACAGTTTTTTCACAATTTATGCCTATTGTAAATTTTCCTTATCTTTATATAAATAACTCCCTTCATGTTTAGGGTCTGTTTACTTTGTGCTTCAGTCACTTTATCATTCATGAGGAAGGTTGTCATTTTATCAACCAACAATCTAGACAATTTTAGGATTATGTAAGGATGATGAGACCTGTACCACAAAGCAAGTTTAGCCAGGTAAGGTATAGTACCGCAAGTTTGTGTTCACTGGATTAGTAACAAACACTGTATGACTAACTTACCCCAGGCAGGGTAAGTTATGTTTTCAATCACAGATCACCAATCAGCTGAGAATAACGAAGTCACTCACCCTGTATCTCTTACTCCATTTTTTTTATAATGATCATATTGTTCATCATGATCTCTTGTGCCGTGTATTTAAATTCTTGATGTTTTTAATAATTATCAATGATCAAACCAATCCTGTAATGAGTTTCTTTAACTTGCGGTACAGGGCTCTGGTACATCTGTGTCAGTGGGAGTTTTTGTTTAACATTTATTTGGTTTAGACTTTACAATAAGGTCCCATTAGTTCATGTCAGGTGATGTACATATGAATTTGTTTTATGCACCATTCTATATGTTTATAAGTTGTTGGAGAAAATATATAAAATCCTATAGGTATATGAGCTGTTGGAGAAAAATAAAATTACACAAATGAAATAGCCTATCAATAGAATAAACTTTGACTGTCCCTGCATTCCATTTGGAAGGGCTCATCCCTATACCCTAATTTCTTCAAATGGTTTACCCTCCGGGGTGAGAGCCTTGAAGGGATGAAGTGTAGGGGTCAAAAAACTTTTTTTGGAACGCACTTGCGTCATCTTAATGAGACAATCAAGGAGGCGCCTTCATCTTTTTTCCCCTGGTTTACTCTTTGTATGCATTCATTTACTGTAGTAACATTATAAGCTACTGCCGGTCTTTATGTTAAATATAATGTATATTGTTTCTATGTATTTGAAACATTTGAATTATACTGATAAAGGTAGCTGTAAAGTATTATATTTGACCATAATAATGTAGCAAATCTAACTCGTATAAATATTATAGTATAGAAAAATACTTTACATACATTTCTAGGTAAAATCGAACTCTGAGCCTCCTGTAGCTATTCTGTGACGTTGAAAGATTATGTGTATTGTCATTATCTTTAGTTAGATGTATTTACATTGGGACTGCGCCTCAGATGCAATCAACAAGATTGTGTATTGTCATTACATCGGGACCACGCCTCAATCAACTGTCTCTGTTTGTAAGGTGTGAACCAAGTGGCCCTACAGACATATGGCCCAGAGCAACTGATGGGTGTGAATGACAAACAAAACGGCATTGCTCAGAGTGGATCGCAGGGTAGATCGATCTCCTGTGGGAGGTCCTAACAGTGTTCTATTGTTGTAGCCCTTTTGGCTTCATGTATAAAGTTCCACATACAGAACTTTGGGTTAAGATATTTTGAAGTCTGAGACGCTGACATCGATGCTGAAGAACTGTGCTACACTACTACCTTCAATAAATTCATCCCCACAAGAACTCTGGTCAAGCTTACTTATTTTATGTATTAGAGAAATCAAATACATTGGCGAGCCACCCAAATGACTGCACGGCCAAATACAGCAAAATCTAACAACGTCAAACAACTTCCCTGTGCAAAGGATCATGGGGGCCTGCCCCGAAGTGTCCATCAGTTGTACCCTTTGGAATCCTTCATTCCGAAGGGCCATTTGAAGTGGCCAGTTGAGGAATTCGGTTTGGAAAGACCCTTCAATATGGCAGCCATGATTGTTTTCACTCCGAAGTGCCCTTTGGAGGGCGATCCCATTTGGAATGCAATTCGAATATAAGTAGCTACAAATATTATGCGATTAAATCTCAACATAATTAATATTATACACTATTATGAGATTAATTCTCAAAATAATCAATATATCATACTCTTTGCGATCTGTTGTGACATCACAAGTTGAATTCTGGGATATAGAGCTGCTTGAAGTGTACATCAGAGTAGACTCGCTCCCTCTGTCAAAATCAAGGGGACGAGGGTCTGTCCATATAAACTCCCCTCATCCACTTCACAAAGTGGAACGCACTTACCCTGAGGGGAAGTGCTCTGGGAAGTTTGTGAGTGCATGTCTAAAAGTGGAGTGGAACACAGCCAATATGTGCACTTCAGACAGATTCATAGACCACACCACAATGCAACATGATTGTGACAACGCAGCAGATCGCTCTTAAAGGGTTAGCTCATCCAAAAATGAAAATTGTGTCATCATTTACTCACCCTCGTGTCCTTCTAAACCTGTAAGACTTTCGTTCATCTTTGGAACACAAATGAAGATCTTTTTGATGAAATCTGAGAACTTTCTGTCCCTCCAGACACATATGTGACTACCACTTTGATGCTTCAAAAAGTTCATAAAGGGATCGTAAAACTAATCCATATGAATCAAGCAGTTTAGTTCAAATTTTCTGAAGAGACCCTGGACCACAAAACCAGTCATAAGGGTAGTTTAAAAAAACAAAACAAAACATTAAAGCTGCAAGCAGCGATGAAAGGGCCCTCGCACCCGGGCTCACCGCCACCCATTGGCCTTAGGAAAACAGTGAACAGTGGGCAACATGCATGTAAGCCAGTGAATACAGGAGAATTATGCCAAAGTCATTTCGAAATGCCACACTTCCTGTGGCCAACAGGTGGCGCTTTGACCGTCACTGAATATTGCCATGTTGATGTCTTCAGGCAAGGACTATCGTCGAACATGTGAAGTTTGAAACAGATCGGACATTGTATGCCTGAGTTACAACAACTTCCTTTTTCTTTCGTGGCGTTATTTGCATACATTAGCACTCAGCCAAGTGTTGCATAATTGAACATGTTTCTAGCATGTTTGGTACTTCGTGGCATAATGAAACGTGAATCTGGTAGTGAATTACAGTGTAAAGCATGCCATTTCCTGTTGCCAGCAGGTTGCGCTATGGCTAACTGAATATTGTCATATAGATGTCTTTAGGCCAGGACTCTTATCACACATGTGAGGTTTGGAGCAGATCGGATATTGTATGCTTGAGTTACAACAGTTTCCTCTTTCATGGCGAAACATCAGAATTTGCCAGGCCACCACGGACACGCCCTTCAACGAAAACTCTAGATCTTCACAATTTAACGTCTCAAAGGCCTTTAGATTAGACTGGCCATATATGATGTGCTTCTGGTTTAATCTCTATGAGGAGTTAATCACAGTGTAAAACATGTCATTTCCTGTTGCCCCCAGGTGGTGCTATGACTGTAACTGAATATTGTCATATAGATGTCTTCAGGTCAGGACTCTAATAAAACATGTAAAATTTGGGGCAGATCAGACCTTGTATGCCCG